>NW_026973742.1:140000-147500 GCF_035594125.1 Scylla paramamosain
ACTGAGGCGAGACATTGACACCGACAGACACACACACACACAAACACACACACGACACACACACACACACACACACACACACACACACACACACATACAGAAAGGACCAAATTTTTCCTTCAAGAGAGAAAACTCTACTCTAATTTCTCTCTCTCTCTCTCTCTCTCTCTCTCTCTCTCTCTCTCTCTCTCTCTCTCTCTCTCTCTCTCTCTCTCTCTCTGACACCATAATAATGTGATAATTCTACAGACGGACCGGATGTCTATCACACACATTTCCCTCACGTCCTGCGTCTTAAATATAGAGAGGACGTGTCGGGGGCAGACCAGAGGAGGCATTAGCATTAGAAGAGGTTATGGTGACGGCACGTAGGTTAGCTTATGTTAGGTAGTAGTAGTAGTAGTAGTAGTAGTAGTAGTAGTATGTAGTAGGAGAAGGAACATTAATAAAGAACAAATAGCAGCTCTTCCTTTGTGTGTGTGTGTGTGATGTGTGTGTGTGTGTGTGTGTGTGTGTGTGTGTGTGTGTGTTTACGAGGCAGCCTGTGATAAATCAAACTATCTAATCTAAAGTGAGATATATAGGATAGCGAAGAGGGAGGGTAGAGGAGGAGGAAGAGGAGGAGGAGGAGGAGGAGGAGGAGGAGGAGGAGGAGGAAAAGGAGACGGATGAAAGTAGTAGTATAGAAGAAGAAAATGAGTATGAATCATATTTGTTGGAAAAAGAAGATAACAACAACAACAACAACAACAACAACAACAACAACAACAACAACAACACACAACAACAACAGGACATCGTGCCATTACAGTCGTACCCTCAGTGCCTGGCCACACAGAGGCCCCTGCAGGAGAACACACAGCGCCTGGCGAGGGAGGCTGGCTGGTGGCGCCTCCCGACTGCACACCCTTAAGCTGACACTCGCGGGGCAATGACAACACTTCTTGCCTCCTCGCCGCTACTCTCTTATCCTACCGCACCTAAGGGGGTATTCTTCCTCTCCCTGTCTCCCTCCCTCCTTGCCTGCGTGTTGTGGCTTCTCTCGTGTCCCAGAAGGCAGATATTGAGGTATTTTCATTTCTACGTTTGAGTGAGCATCTTTCATTCATGTGGCAAAAATTCATGTTATTTTCTACCTTCGTGTTCTTTTCAGCTTCTTGTGTTGTGTTGGTTTGCCAGTATTAAAAAGGTAGATTTTTTTTTGTTTGTTTGTTTTTGAGCGACGCATATCTGCATAGACAGACAATCACTGTTTAAATTTTTGTTCCTTTCTACGAGTCCATTGTCTGTTGAGAGGGATTGCCACGTGTGGGTATGACGGCTTCCTGTAGCTTCCCTTGCTTTCTTATGGTCGTATGTTGTTATCTCTAAGTATATTTTCTTGTGTTTATCCTCTACAGAATACCTTTACCTTACATTCTATTTCTGCTGTCCGTAATCTCTTTATCCTCTTTAGTTTCTCGTCATACAATTACAGGATAAAAATTCCACAGTTTTGTTTCCATCTCAATTCTATCTATTTATGCAGACCTTGCCTTGCACCCTCTCTCTCTCTCTCTCTCTCTCTCTCTCTCGTCTCTCTCTCTCTCGTCTCTCTCTCTCTTTCGAATTAACCAACACACCATCAGACAGCTTCTTGAGACATTAGAAGTAAGGTAAAGCAAGGAATACAGCACAGGAAGAGGAGAACAGAGAGAGAAATAGAACCAGTGACTTATAACACATATTTGCTTTCAGTGTTTATTCCTTGTAACACTAGTGAGGGGTAGGGGTGGTGGTGCTGGTGGTGATGGTGGCAATAAGCGTGATGATGGTTCAATCCTCCAAGCATTAATTACAGCGGCGCGGCGATCATGTTACCGATAGCTTTTATAGCCGTGGGGAATATTAAGCTTATTAAGGGTGGTGGTGGTGGTGGTGGTGGTAGAGAGAGAGAGAGAGAGAGAGAGGGGGGAGGACACGTATTCACTAGTATAACCATCCCATCATCCTCAAAGCTACATCTCACCTCTCAAAGCTCTTTATTCCACTCCCCCACACTCCTCTACCACACACATCTTTCCCTCTCATCCACTCTTCACTCACCAACCTACATCACTACCTTCCCTTCCTTAAATCTACACAAACTGCTGCCTGACACGAACACCGGAACTCACTCGCAAACACTCTTAAGACTTTCCACAATCTAAGCTTAGTAAAACAACGCGACCTGACTGACACAGGGTAAACATAAGACAGCAAAGGTGTCAGATATAAACCCAAACTAAGAGCCAACACGACAAACTTGCTCAATTTTGCCCTAGCCTTGCGTACATTCAGTACTCCCTCTAGTCTAGTCTAGTACTCTCCTCTCTAGTCCCAAGACGGTGGAGGCAATTAAAAGTCCCACATCACACAAAACTCGTGAAATTCTGGAGACGAAACACTTCCAACAAGCATCCCTCGCTCCCTCATTACAAGAGGCTTAGCGGACACGAACAGATGCACAAACAGACGCACACAACGCCACGGGAGACTGCACTAAAACTATTTATTAAAGTGCTCAGTACCTCGAGGCCGATTAGCTTCTAGTCCAGCGGTGGGAAAAAAAATCGTGGCAAGCGTATTCATGTATTCAGAGCCAATGTAGTTAATCCCTTTCAAATATAATCCCGTGACAGAGACTCGGCGTGGATCCTGACATAAGCCCCCTCGCAGCTCGCCAAATACGTTAACTCGCTACAAAAACCTTTTCTCTCCCGTCATGAAATCGAGTATCATCAACAAGGGGGATAAAAATTTCTTGGGTAAGGAGGAGTCAAATGAATGGAGGAGGTAAGAAAAGGCAGACGACAGTGACTTCTACTATATTTTCTTATGTATAAGAGAGAAAGACGTTATGGATGGTTTATAGATGCATTGAAAGAGGACATGCGTTGAAGAAGACCGGAAGATTATCACGGTTGTAAGTCAAGTAACCAGCAACACTCCCCATTGTTCTTTGTGTTCTCCCTCATCACTACACTCTCATCTACTGACAGGCTCCTTTTAAAACATGCCGACTGATTCATCCTTAGATCACGGGGCTTAATATCAAAGGAAAACACTAAACACAGGTATATTACTATATTAACCGGTAACTGAACACCTGAACTTTGTGTGTGATGCGTCCTCTCTAAAGAAGACGTGTGGACGAACCTTAACCGAATATAATACTCCTGCCTCCGCCTCTCCATGCTACCATAACCTTGAAAAACTGTAAAAATATGTTGATTCAGATAGCAGAGTATTGAGTCTGGACGAGGGCACGCGCTGCCCCCACGCTACCTCTCAGTATTCTTGCCCCCGAGGATGCATTATAAACTCGTGGCTGGGAATAACAAGGGTTTCTTCAGTGGTAGGTAGCGGCAAAAACTAAGTAAATATGTTAATAAAGAATTCTCGTTTTGGTAAAAGTATGAACAATGATACAAAGAACAGTTACCTTTATTCTTTGTAACTTTATTTTTGGTCTGGGTGTCCCTGTCTGTCTGTTTTGTCTGTCTGTCTGTGTCTCTTTCTTGTCTGCTTCGGTATCCTATTCTTTCTTTATCCTCTGCTTTCATTTATTTCTGTCTGTTTCTTTGTTTAGGTATATTTTTTCCTGTCTCATAATCTGTGTCTCTGTTTTTGTTTCCTGTCACTGGTTGTTTCGATATCTGTCAATATCCTGTCAATGTGTCTTTCTTTTATTTTCTGTCAATGTGTCTCAATAATTTTTTGGCCAATGTCCGAGTCGATATTTTATTTTCTCAGCCACAGTCTAATTTTAGATCTGTTAACACCAGTACCTCTCTCTCTCTCTCTCTCTCTCTCTCTCTCTTCTCTCTCTCTCTCTCTCTCTCTCAGTCTCTTTAAGGTCGTTCAGGGTCGGTCCCTTCAACAGCTCCACCACAAAGCAACAAAACACATCACACCCGCACCCTTTCCTCTCCCTCTCTCCCTTCCTCTCCTCTTCCCTCTCATTCCCTCCTTCCCTCCCTCCAGCCCTATCTCATTCGCCACCTCCCTTACTCACTCGATCTCCTCACTCGTTCTTTTTTCGTCTTCCTGCTTCCCTCTTCCCCTCCTCCTCAAGCCTTTTTCCTCCTCCCACTCTTCCTTTCACTGTCCCTCCTCCTCCTCTTCTTCTTCTGCTTGCAGCCTTTCCCTTTTTCTTTTATCCCCACAGCCAGTTTCAGAAGACTTGGTGTCAAATTATCACAGAAATGAGAGAACATCACATCGCTCGCGCTCTCTCTCTCTCTCTCTCTCTCTCTTCTCTCTCTCTCCTCTCTCTCTCTCTCTCTCTCCTCTCTCTCTCTCTCTCCTGCGCCTCTTGTACCCAACGGCCTTCATGCAACTGATGGTTCAACTCACACACACACACACACACACACACACACACACACAGCACACACACACACACACACACACACACTCAGACAACACACAAAAAAAGTCATTCTTGTGTAAATACGTACTGGAGAGAGAGAAGAGAGAGAGAGAGAGGAGAGAGAGAGAGATGAGAGAGAGAGGAGAGAGAGAGAGAGAGAGAGAGAGAGAGAGTGTTTGCGTAAGAGGCAATATCGTGAGAGGGAGAGACAATAAGGAGAAAGGAAAATGGGGGAAAACAAACAAAAGGAAAAGAGAGCAAGGTCGCGGAGAGGGGTAAGGAGAGGAAAAAAATAGAATGAGACAATGTAAAATAAGTCAGCAATGAGAGGAGGAGGAGGAGGAGGAGGAGGAGGAGGAAGAAAAGGAAGAGAAAATGAGAACAGGAAAAAGGACACTGCCAAGTGAGGAAAAAGCTAAAAGAAAAAAAAAAACTGTCGGAAAGCGCAAAAAAAATAAATAAATAAAATAAATAAAAGAATAAAAGTAACGAAGGAAACGAGGGACAAGGGAAAAGTGAATATGCGGAGGAGAGAGAAAAATCTAAGTAGATAAAAAGGGAATGATTAGTGTCAGAGAGAGAGAGAGAGAGAGAGAGAGAGAGAGAGAGAGAGAAGAGAGGAGAGAGAGAGAGAGAGAGAGAGCGCCACCGCCACGAGCGTCGATATTTCTTGCAGTGGCGCAGGAGGAGGAGGGAGGAGGAGGAGGAGGAGGAGGAGAGGAGGAGGAGGGAGGACTGCAGCTGATGGGACAGTAGTGGCTTAATCCTTGCTCGCCAGAATAATTTTTCATCGTTGCGTGTGTGTGTGTGTGTGTGTGTGTGTTTGTGTGTGTGTGTGTGTGTGTGTGTGTGTGTGTGTGTGTGTGTGTGTTAGCTCATTTCTGCTTAACAATAACAAACTGAATTCTAAAATAGGTAGCACGCTCACACACACACACACACACACACACACACACACACACACACACACACACACAGCAGGCTGTCTGCGTCCCTGGCATCACCTGCACCCCGCACGCTCCATCTGTCGGAATATTGCCTCACATCACTACTCCTGCACGGACACGTCTCTCACCAAGTCCATTTCTCCAGTAACATGATTATCAAATAGATGATTTTCAAGGAGGACGTGGCAAGTTATTTTCTACCTTGCGGATTTCATGAAGCTGGCATGCATTTCTCAGTTGTCATAGATCATTTGCGACACAGAAAATACCTTAATGTTATATAGAAGGTGACTGATTTTTTTTATATCGCCACAAAAGCGAGATTATATAGCGGTGCATGAGGGAATTATTCAGTGATATACATTAATGTAATTGTTAGAGGAGAAAAAAAAAATACGACAGAATAAAATATAAGAAACTATAAAATATCCTATCTTAAATAGCAAGTTCAAGTCAATGAGAAGCATAAAAAAATAGTAGAGCTCATTAATAAAACTGATTCAAACTCTCCTATTCACGAAAATTGATTAACTGTCTGGAAGTTTGGTGTAACTAAGACAACTCCTGCGGAACCTTCCGTGTTGCGCTGCTGCAGCCATCCTTGTTTGCACTGGCACTGCCAATCCGTAACAAATAACAAGAAGTCTACGAGCAGTTAAATTAAGAAAACCCTATTAATGACAGCATTTTTGTCCTCCTTAACCCTTTCCACTGCGATACGAAACAATTAGCAGCACCAGAAGTAATGCATGAAACCTCAATAAACATAAAGAAGCGAAGGTCATTAAAAAGAACAGATTTTGCAGTTTCTACTCAGTTTAAAATTTGGAAGTAGCTGTAGTAAAGATGTCTCAGATTGACTAGTAATTAGGGAAACATGTACCAGGTAAGAGTCAAAGGGTAAATGGTCCTATCGGGGGAGGGAGGCCTGTGGTGTGCATGAAGGCCACCAGTAAAGCAAACTGAGTATTAGGTTTGAACTTCAGAGCCATTAAAACCAGAAGTCCTGACGTAATACTATAGTTATATTCGGCACTTCATTTTGATCTCATCTAGACCATGTTATTCAGTCCTGGTCACCATATTTACGAAAAAAAAAAAAAAAACACTTGTAGGTCTGTTAGAGCAAGTAAATAGAAGAATGACCAAAAAGATACAAGAGATGAGAAAGGAGATTGAAGATTCTGAATTTACATTTCTTAGAGCAGCGTAGATTAAGAGGGGAGGCGGTGGAGGTCTTTTAAATTGTATTAGTGACAAAGAAAATCCTCAGGGTCAGTAATCAGGATACGGCAAGAAAAAACGGGTTCAAGTCTGACAAAGTTAGGTTTAAAAGATGTATAGAAAGAAATGGTTTTCAATTAGAGAGGTAGATGAATGGAACAGACTCAGTAATCAGGCTATTAGTGCCGAGTCATTAAGGAGCTTTAAAAGATCAGACGAATTTATGGATGGTGATGGTGGGTGGAAACAGATAATATGTTTTATACAGGGACTTCCATGTGTAGGCTTAATGGCTTTTACAGCTTCTTTTTATTTTTCATGTTTTTTTGTTCTTATCTGTATTGGAGGGTAGAAGGAAAACAAAAAAAAACATGTGGTTGGAATGATGAAGATCCACATGGGATTCATCTACTTGGGAATCCTCTTACGGGAAGTGATGTGGGAGGGATGACAAAAAACCGCTAAGACGCGTTCATCCTCACTGGAACCGTCCACCCGACAAAAGACACCTCGGCCTCCAGGCGCCACCACTCCCGCAGCCTCACTCTTACTTGGAAGGACACCTGCTCCTGAACACCTCCCGCCCATCACCTTCTCTTTCCAGGAATAAATAGTTAGATTTTTTAACGGAAATATCGCCATTCTGTAGCAAGGCATAACGCACGTACTAACTCGTCGTTCATCGCCTGCTGCCCCACAGACATCTCAGTAACCAGTCAGCGGATTTCCATGAGCGCTGGTTGCCTTCAGCCGAGAAATAATTGATTACATTTAAAAGCGGACCCAGATGTTTATACAGATCCAGGGGCCTTCAGTCCTTCCCAGATTACCTGTCAGGGCTCCGTTTGTCAAGGGGCGGCCTGCGCTCTGTCTTATAGGATTCATGCTTCTTTTTATTATTACTATTATTGTTATTACTACTATTACTACTACTAC
>NW_026973742.1:150000-152500 GCF_035594125.1 Scylla paramamosain
TGTTGATAGCAAGGCTGCTTCAGCCATTGCTTGTGTTGATAGCAAGGCTGCTTCAGCCATTGCTTGTGTTGATAGCAAGGCTGCTTCAGCCATTGCTTGTGTTGATAGCAAGGCTGCTTCAGCCATTGCTTGTGTTGATAGCAAGGCTGCTTCAGCCATTGCTTGTGTTGATAGCAAGGCTGCTTCAGCCATTGCTTGTGTTGATAGCAAGGCTGCTTCAGCCATTGCTTGTGTTGATAGCAAGGCTGCTTCAGCCATTGCTTGTGTTGTAGCAAGGCTGCTTCAGCCATTGCTTGTGTTGATAGCAAGGCTGCTTCAGCCATTGCTTGTGTTGATAGCAAGGCTGCTTCAGCCATTGCTTGTGTTGATAGCAAGGCTGCTTCAGCCATTGCTTGTGTTGATAGCAAGGCTGCTTCAGCCATTGCTTGTGTTGATAGCAAGGCTGCTTCAGCCATTGCTTGTGGTGGTAGCAAGGCTGCGTCAAGCCATTGCTTGTGTTGATAGCAAGGCTGCTTCAGCCATTGCTTGTGGTGGTAGCAAGGCTGCGTCAAGCCATTGCTTGTGTTGATAGCAAGGCTGCTTCAGCCATTGCTTGTGGTGGTAGCAAGGCTGCTTCAGCCATTGCTTGTGGTGGTAGCAAGGCTGCGTCAAGCCATTGCTTGTGTTGATAGTAAGGCTGCTTCAGCCATTGCTTGTGGTGGTAGCAAGGCTGCGTCAAGCCATTGCTTGTGTTGATAGCAAGGCTGCTTCAGCCATTGCTTGTGGTGGTAGCAAGGCTGCTTCAGCCATTGCTTGTGGTGGTAGCAAGGCTGCGTCAAGCCATTGCTTGTGTTGATAGCAAGGCTGCTTCAGCCATTGCTTGTGTTGATAGCAAGGCTGCTTCAGCCATTGCTTGTGTTGATAGCAAGGCTGCTTCAGCCATTGCTTGTGTTGATAGCAAGGCTGCTTCAGCCATTGCTTGTGTTGGTAGCAAGGCTGCGTCAAGCCATTGCTTGTGTTGATAGCAAGGCTGCTTCAGCCATTGCTTGTGGTGGTAGCAAGGCTGTGTCAAGCCATTGCTTGTGTTGATAGCAAGGCTGCTTCAGCCATTGCTTGTGTTGATAGCAAGGCTGCTTCAGCCATTGCTTGTGGTGGTAGCAAGGCTGCGTCAAGCCATTGCTTGTGTTGATAGCAAGGCTGCTTCAGCCATTGCTTGTGGTGGTAGCAAGGCTGCGTCAAGCCATTGCTTGTGTTGATAGCAAGGCTGCTTCAGCCATTGCTTGTGGTGGTAGCAAGGCTGCTTCAGCCATTGCTTGTGGTGGTAGCAAGGCTGCGTCAAGCCATTGCTTGTGTTGATAGCAAGGCTGCTTCAGCCATTGCTTGTGGTGGTAGCAAGGCTGCGTCAAGCCATTGCTTGTGTTGATAGCAAGGCTGCTTCAGCCATTGCTTATGGTGGGTAGCAAGGCTGCTTCAGCCATTGCTTGTGGTGGTAGCAAGGCTGCGTCAAGCCATTGCTTGTGTTGATAGCAAGGCTGCTTCAGCCATTGCTTGTGGTGGTAGCAAGGCTGCGTCAAGCCATTGCTTGTGTTGATAGCAAGGCTGCTTCAGCCATTGCTTGTGGTGGTAGCAAGGCTGCTTCAGCCATTGCTTGTGGTGATAGCAAGGCTGCTTCAGCCATTGCTTGTGGTGGTAGCAAGGCTGCGTCAAGCCATTGCTTGTGTTGATAGCAAGGCTGCTTCAGCCATTGCTTGTGGTGGTAGCAAGGCTGCTTCAGCCATTGCTTGTGGTGGTAGCAAGGCTGCGTCAAGCCATTGCTTGTGTTGATAGCAAGGCTGCTTCAGCCATTGCTTGTGTTGATAGCAAGGCTGCTTCAGCCATTGCTTGTGGTGGTAGCAAGGCTGCGTCAAGCCATTGCTTGTGTTGATAGCAAGGCTGCTTCAGCCATTGCTTGTGGTGGTAGCAAGGCTGTGTCAAGCCATTGCTTGTGTTGATAGCAAGGCTGCTTCAGCCATTGCTTGTGTTGATAGCAAGGCTGCTTCAGCCATTGCTTGTGGTGGTAGCAAGGCTGCGTCAAGCCATTGCTTGTGTTGATAGCAAGGCTGCTTCAGCCATTGCTTGTGGTGGTAGCAAGGCTGCTTCAGCCATTGCTTGTGGTGGTAGCAAGGCTGCGTCAAGCCATTGCTTGTGTTGATAGCAAGGCTGCTTCAGCCATTGCTTGTGTTGATAGCAAGGCTGCTTCAGCCATTGCTTGTGGTGGTAGCAAGGCTGCGTCAAGCCATTGCTTGTGTTGATAGCAAGGCTGCTTCAGCCATTGCTTGTGGTGGTAGCAAGGCTGCGTCAAGCCATTGCTTGTGTTGATAGCAAGGCTGCTTCAGCCATTGCTTGTGTTGATAGCAAGGCTGCTTCAGCCATTGCTTGTGGTGGTAGCAAGGCTGCGTCAAGCCATTGCTTGTGTTGATAGCAAGGCTGCTTCAGCCATTGCTTGTGGTGGTAGCAAGGCTGCGTCAAGCCATTGCTTGTG
>NW_026973742.1:157500-170000 GCF_035594125.1 Scylla paramamosain
TTGAAAAACCTGACACGTGATGGATGGACTAAGAAAAAAAAAACACTAGATAAATGGAAATGAGTGTGCTATGTTACTTATACTTGACTTCTAACTGTATTTTGATAGGAGTGTCAGAGTTCATATCCAGGCCAGCTGCTCTCCTTACCCTCCCTTGAATGTTGGTCAGTAAACGTCAGTCAGTGATAGATTGGTAAAATGTAAAACGTGACCCGGCTGCTTCAGTGGCCCCGTGTTGCAAGGTGGCGGAGGCTGATCCGGTACTGATTCAATGGTGGAGGAGATGGAAGCGAGAGTTGGGGCAAAGCAGATATTTTAGGTTTTATATAGGTAAGTATCTGTTAAACGTTTTACCTGCAGGCACATCAATTGGATTTGATTGTTTTATTGAGGACAACATAATTAAATGTAAATTATATTAGGTATTGTTGTAAAAAAGGAGATGGGAAAGCCATGTAGCTCTTGTACAAAACTCACATGGAAGAAATTAAACGGCGTGTACTGAAGTCGAATAAGTTGACGATAATCGACTGCACTTCTCTATGCATGAAAACACACACACACACACACACACACACACACACACACACACACACACACACACACACAGATAAATGTATATGAAGCAGTGAAGCAAAGCACCAATTTTCCAAACTTTCAACAAATACCAAATGTCCCTTGTGATGAAATGTAATTAAGCTCTCCAGGTACTGACGCGCGGGGGAATGTGTATCGGGAACCAACCTTATTGCCTTGCTACCCCACGCCCTCCCAGCCCCGCACACAGACACACGCCTACACATGATACTGCCGAGTCACCAGGGAGCTTTTAAAAGATTAGATAAATTCATGGTTGAGGATGATAGATGGAAATAGATAGGTATGTTCTATGTAGGGACTCCGACGTGTAGGCCTGATGGCTTCTTGTTCCTCTTATGTACTTATGTCCTATGATTATATTAAGAAACAGCATGAACAACTCCTTAAACTACCACAAGTCTTATAAAATATTCAAGACCCTTTTAGCCTTCCCCTGATCCTAGAGCCTTTGAGAAAATGTTGCTTTCATAACACTTGCTGGCATTTCATTTTTGTCGTGCCTGGGACCTTCACGACCCTTCCTGGTGATCCTCGTCCCCTTCTCTGTTCCCTTCCCTCCCTGATCCCTTACGGCGGTGTTTTGTTAAGGCAACCGTTGTGACCTTAAATCGACCCACCTGGATATTTTTCACCGTTACTCCTCTTTACCTCACCTTCGTCCCCCGCTTCCACTACCACTATGCCAAACAAAGGGAGGAAAGAGAGAAGGAGGAAAAGGGAGTGGCCGGGGTGTAAGGGAAGGTGATAGATTAGTAAAATGTAAAACGTGAAGGTGTAAGGGTGAAGGGGTGAAGGTGTAAAGGAAGGTGGAGGTGTGAGGGAGGGAGGGAAAGAGAGATGGTTCAACACGTGCCCCAGGTAAACTTTGGCCAATAATCAATAAGAAACGATTAATAGGTTGAATTGTGGCTCTTTGTCCTCTGGTCTGCCCTGTCCGGGCGTGTCACATACACACACACACACACACACACACACACACACACACACACACACACACACACACACACACACACACGAGCGACATTTGAGATCTTGTGGTATTGTGGTGGCGGTCTTTTTGTGTGCATTTTTGTTGTTGGTTTTGGTTGTGTTGTTGGTGGTGGTGTTCCTATTTTTCCTTCTCTCTCTCTTCTTTATCTCGTGTTCTCGTCCCAGATCTCGTGTCCCAGTGTAGCGTTCTCGAGTTCAGGGACTCCCAAACTTCCCGGTCTCGTTTTGTGGTCTTATTTTGAAGTTTCGCGGTACAATTAAGATAAAATTTAAAGGATAATCGTCCAGTCAGTCAGGTTTCGTTCCCGCTCGCAGGTCCCGGAAAGGCAGGGAACGAGTGAAAGGCACCCCACATTACGATAAATCTTGAACGCATCGCTGCAATTCCGTGTTTTATCTTCCCTCTGGTGTAATTTATTGCCACCGCTACCGACCGCGGTGTGCGTCAGCCTGGTATTAGTTTGCATGCCAGCTGAGTGACGTGAATGAGTGTCACTGTTAGGTGTGGTGAATGAATTATCTACCAACCTATCTACATAACTATCCTTATATCTACGTATGTATTTATCTATTTATCTATTTATCCATGTATATATCTATGTATCTAAGTAGTGTACCTAGCTGTCTACGTAGTATAGGATATGAGTGTCACTGTTAGATATGGTAAATGAATTATCTATGAGCCTATCTATTCAAATAACTTTCTTTGTATCTATGTATTTATCTATGTATCTATCTACATATCTGAGTAGTGTGTCTAGCTGTCTACGCTGTGTGAGGCTCTGCACTGAAAGGGATGGAATGATATGTGTTTTCTTCTTCTTTAGCAATGGTGCTCTTTTTTTCTCTCTCGTAACAGCTTCTACTCCTTTAATCTTCTCTCTCTCTCTCTCTCTCTCTCTCTCTCTCTCTCTTCTCTCTCTCTCTCTCTCTCTCTCTCTCTCTCTCTCTCTCTCTCTCTCTCTCTCTCTCTAGACACACACACACACACACACACACACACACACACACACACACACACACACACACACACACACACACACACACACACACACACACACACACACAATCTCTCCTTCATTCATCATAGCGTCTCTCTCATGATATCATTCCATTTCCCTGGCGCTTCTGCTTCCATCTGGTGTGCATTTCCTCATTACAAATTCTTTCTTCACATTGCCACCAAGACCAGCTGATGCACCTCCACCTCCTCCTCCTCCTCCTCCTCCTCCTCCTCCTCCTCCTCTGCAGTCCTTCCCAGAACCTCTCTCCGGTAATTGAATGCACAAAATGATTCCAGATTCCTGCAAGCCCAGACGAAAACACTTCCCCTGAGACAAAACAAATCGGCGCCTCCTCCATCAGGCACAATTGTCGTAGCACTGCAGGCAACACCGGGGGATTCAAGAAGCATTACAAGGCGAAGGAACGTAATCTCAAAATTTTTTCTTCAATCTTTTAATTACTTAACAAGCTTGGTTCGAATTGATTGAGGTTTCCTAGGACCGTGATCTCAATTTTTTTTCGTTTTCAAATATTTACCTTTTTTTTTTTTTTTAACAAGCTCTGCGAGTGGTTTCGTGGTTAGAGTGATAGTTTAACAAGTACTCTACACTATCAGCAGGGAAAATGAAATTGAAAAACTTGACTAGTCATCTCCGTGGCCTTGCAAACAGTCCTGTGAGATTTTGATAGACTGTTGGCAATAGTTACAATACTCTTGGGGGTTTTACATTTCATACAATACACCGCATCAATTTCCATGTACATTGAGCAAAACCTCTTATATGCAAAGCGTTTATGGGTACAAGCCTTAATAGCAAAGCGTTATAACAGGACCAGCGCCAGAAATACAGCACGTTATCACACGGGACTGAGCAAAGACCGACCGTATTCAGAAAGGTTCGTGGTGAGTACCTACAATTGATTCTTTAGTGCAGTGCAAGGCGGACACAAAAATACTTGGTTGTCTGGAGGATACTCGTGGAGATGCAAGCCACAACAAGCTATAAGAAATTTTACTGTTAAGTTTTTAGTACAGGAATCAGTTTTATGAAGCTTTTGAGAGGACACAGGTGGCATTACTATCTGTAGTCCCTCTTCCCAGCTGGTGGCTCTCACTCATAACTACGTGGAACCAACACTCCTGGGCAGCCTTCTGTGCCACGCTGTGATGTGATCAACGACCCGTAAACAAACCCTGAAGGAGGCGACAAAAGGACAGATGCGGCCAGCTCCAGACGCGTGACGGACTGACGTGTTTCCATCTATATGCTGCTCACCACCGGTGCCACACGTCTGCTCCCTCACCGCAGCGGCACTAATCACCACTCACCCCTATCGTGACAAACCACACACAATTGTCATTACCTTTTGACAGAGCGCGGAATTCCGGAACATAGGCATTCACACACACACGTGTCCACCTACACACACACACACACACACACACACACACACACACACACACACACACACACACAACAAAGGTGCAGAACAATCCGGCACGTCCACCGCAGGCCTTCAGTCGACAAAACGCGGCACACTGTTAAAAGCACAGCCTGCGTGGGAATCACAGTCACGCCACACTCGACCCGGCGCGACACAACACTGCACGCGATTCTTTGCTGCACCAGGAGATTCTTATTAACGTAAAAAGGAAAGCTGCCGTGTTACTGATGACTAAAACTGCACCGGTGACACACACACAACTCAGAATTCAAAAGCGCAGCAAATTTACCGAACTGTCAACCAAACAAAGCGTCCAAATAACGTGTTAATTATGCGAGAATGATATGAACGCGTGACAAGCCGTGCACGTGATTATGTGGCGGCTCCAGGACCAGAAAAATAACAAATAAAACAAATAAAATACCTAAGTGACAATAAGAACAATAATGAATACAAGCAAAATACAGCAAAAAGTTTTAGCAAGTATACCCACAACTTAATTTCACAGGCAGCAGTTAATGTGTTCGGAAAAACAACTTACTGATACGAGACTACAGGAAGGTTTGTGGCGGCCCCGCGTGACCTAGGCTGTCTGGTACAGTCTGGGACCAGCGCCACGTGTCATCTGTCAGTCCTGCTCGCGAGGCCTTGAATAGCAACACCTCACATGTTAAGTGAAAACGATGCTCAGAAAAATAAACAATTCCACAGACCCTTACAGAAAAGCCAGGCAGGGCAGAGGAGTGGTCGCCTGTAAAACTATTAATTGCAGAGAACTGTAAATGGTTAGCACACGTGGTGTCCTCGGGCGGCGTTTCAAAGCCTGCCCAATAAAAATGTGCAGTAAAAAATAACGTTAGCATGAAATACGTACAGCTGACGGCATTAAAAGTATTGCAAACTTTTCTATATGTTTAAAAAAAACAAAAGTAAAAATACATATATGTTGTACACGTGGTGCATAAAAGTGGAGACTTATTTGTAACTAAAATTATTCCTTTGATGCACAAGAAGCACTCACCACGGCCATTATACTCCTGCATGCTGCATCCGTCCCTCAACCCACGCTCCTTGAACATAGAGCCAGCCTCTGGGAACATCACACTTGCAGGAATAAGAGGCACAAAAGTAATTCAAGTGACAAACAAAACGTCTCCGAGACTTCCTTCTGGCTAGGCGTCGTGTCATCTCACGTTGACGGGCAGTCCTCTCCAAGATTACGAACGTACCTCTCCAGTTATAGCAATATTAACCAGCAGTGCAACTAGCGACCGAAATCTTCATTCAATGCAGATGTCGGCAGCAAAGTACTGAAATGCTATAAGCTGACAAACTTCACCTCGATATTTCTAAACCGACATCAAAGCGGCTCTGAACTGTAAGCAATACTTGGATTTATAGGAAGAAACTTCGTATAATAGATGTGGGAAGCAACCCTGTCACCATACACCTGGTCTGTGAGGCAACACCTTCAGGAACTGCTGCATTTTTTTATTCGTCCACTACGCGAATATCGAATATCGAAAGACCACATTGAGAGTTAAGAGACACACGTGTGGCTGGGGTAGGCTGCACACTACAATCACACACACGCTAATATTATCTATTTTTAATTTCTAATTAAGATTTCTTCTCCTGCTCAGAAAATAAAGCCACAGCCTCTCACTCCTTTATTCGTTGTATTCCCTCCTTTCTTCTCTCTTCTTCAAATCCCTTTCTCTCTACTCTCTATCACGTTCTTTTCTTTCATTCCCCTTCTTTCGTCTGCGCTCCCTTCCCATCCTCTCTTCTCTTACTGGAAGAAGTCAAACGAGAAAACAACCTCGGCAAAACATAATAGTTCATTTTAAAATAACTAAAAATACATTTCAGAGACAATATCAATTACTTCCCTCGAGAGACTAACAAATTTTCTTTCCTTCTGCCATACCAAGTTACCCTCCCAAAGCAGTGTTTCCTCCCTCTCCCCGCCGCCAGGTTGCCGCGGTGGAGGTGAGAGGCGGAGGAATCTTACTTTCCCCTCCTGTTTTCATGCCACTATTGAAGATCTGAATACGACAGTAGTTTAATAAGGTGGTAACCTCGTTATGAGGCACTTGGCTCTCTGTTCCCGGCACTCCAGTCTTCCTCCTCATCCTTCTCCTCCTCCTTCCCGGATGCCTCAGCTCTTCCCGCCTCGCTCTCAAGATTCATGATCGAAAATGTACCACATGACTCGGGTGCCAGCTTCAGAATGTGTCTGGTGCCCGAGTAGGATTCCTCGCTGCGTGCCTGCCTGCCTGCTTGTCTGCCTGTTTGTCTGTCTGCCTGCCTGCCTGCCTGTCTGTCTGCTTTGTCTGTCTGTCTGTCTGTCTGTTGTCTGTCTCATGTTAAGACGGCCGGGTAAAGACTCACAGAATAAATGCAGGATAGAAAGTAACAGTAATTAGCAAATGGCAGCAAAGTACACATGAAATGATCATTTGTTTGAAAGTTTACGTGTTAAACCTCCAGGAATAATCTGGTTTGTGAGACGTGTGGGGTGTGGGAATGTTAGTACGCTACTGAGCACAGAATGAGTACTAAGTTTATATTTAAGTGTTTGCCAAGTCTGAGTACATTATTTGTTATATAAATAAAAAAAAAATCACCTCTATCTTGTAATGCCATCCAGGAATAGACGGATTGATTTTTTAATTTTTTTAACGCCTCAAGAAGGAGGTCACGTGACGCCGTCCTCCAGGAACCTCGACAAGCCTGAGGGCGTGGTGGTGAAATGCTGAAGGAATAAAACCCTTCCACCGCTCTGCTATCCTGCTGCACACACACACACACACACACACACACACACACACACACACTCCTCGCTAACAACATAATGGCTCGCGTCTTCAGAACCCTCGCGAAAACCACACCACCTATTATTGCTCCTAATTGCTGTTGGCCAAGTTCCAGCGGTGCCTGCTCGGGGCGGGCGGCGGACGGCTGGGCGCGGCTGCTGCCTGAGCGACTGTACAGGCCAAGCACCATCGTCAACATCACTATCATTATCATCATCAGGCGGCAAGACAGAAGGCCTCCCAAGTGATAAAATATCGTATAATGAATTCTGCACTGGCGCGGCGCGGCGGCCCAAGGAGGGGAAGTATTAATATCCAGGCAGGCAAGGATTGTTATTAAGGCGAGCACGTGCTAGGTGTTTGTGTGTGTGTGTGTGTGTGTGTGTGTGTGTGTGTGTGTGTGTGTGTGGCGCCAGTACGCACGCGCACACGCACACAAATATCGCCAATAAAGGGTTTTAATTTCTCAAAGGTGTATGGATTTCTTATGCGGAACAACATCATTCTTGTGATAATTCAGGTGTACCGGAGGAGAGGTGCGGTGCGGCCATCACCTGCTGCCTGCGACACTCGTGAAGGGAAGGAAACTTGGGATGGAGCATGCCAGAAAGGAGTAAGGCAAAGATAAAGAGGAGGAGCAACAAGTCAGACTGCCATCAGCTACAGTGCTCGCCTCAAGTCTCCTTCTGGGTGAAGTTGTTTCCACCGAGAGGTTAAATTGTACCGGGCGCTGCAGTCTGATAGTGGAGTTCATTGGCGGTTCCCGAGTCCCAAGCAGATTGCCGGGAATAGACGTGGGCGAGTGGCCAAGCAATCCGGCGCAAGGATGGCTCGGAAAGATGACGTGGGCTAAAGGGCAGGAGGTGAAGGTACGAGGGAGTCAATTATTCCCTTCCAGTGATGACTCCATGGTAAGATTACGCATTCTTTCCTGTGCCGAGGAACGAAAAGACGAGAAGAAAACTATTCCTGAATTGGGGTGACAAGAGGATTAGAAAGAGAAGAGGACTGCAAGAGCGTGAGACCCTAAGTGGCTGAGTGAGTCTGAGAAGATTACAAAAAAGGAGATTGTGTACCCAGAGATGAGAGAGAGAGAGAGAGAGAGAGAGAGAGAGAGAGAGAGAGAGAGAGAGAGAGAGAGAGAGAGAGAGAGCTCGTATGCCCCCCTCCTGCCTCTCCCCGCCTCTGCTTCACGACTTGTTCCTTCATTCTATGTGTTCATTCTTTATTCATCGTGGGTTATAAAAGCACAGATGATCCTATGTCTTCCTTCTTTATCTGCGCCCAAAAGGAGTCTGGTCTAGGAATACGAGCTGTTATAAGATGCAGAGGAAGTATAGATATCATATGTAATAAATGCAAAAATGATCAACTCTTTCCTTTTTCATCTGTGCACTAAGGAAGTCACACAGAAACCGATAGAAATCATAAGCTGTTTGTGTTCGCTGCCTGCTCAGCAATCTTTCGCCTCACTAGTCCTCAGATTACAAAACCTCATGAATCTCCCTCTAAACCCTCACTCATACACTGCGGCTGATCACACACAACCTCGTAATGGCAAAGAGATATGCTACAATTGTTTCCTCGTTTGTTTTCTTCGTGATTTGTCTCCTCGTACATTTCAACATTCCCTAACTCAGACCCAGCAAAATAACGCATGATAAACCTCTCCCCATGAAAAAGTTATAATCCTGCTTTCGTTTTCTCCGTGATGAGTAAGCACGTTTGCGTTTCCAAGGAGGAAGCAATGAATATTCTCTTTTAAGTCTCATGAAATTGCCATCCTCGCAAATATTTCCTGCTAAGCCTCGCACTGCGCCCACGCCCGCCACGCCGCCCACATCAGCGCCGCCAGCAGCCTTCCCCCTCCTGCAGTGGGCGGGAGCAGCTCACCATTATCTCGTCTTTTCTTCATACTTTTGAACAAACTGTAGATTGAGGGTTCTCTCTCTCTCTCTCTCTCTCTCTCTCTCTCTCTCTCTCTCTCTCTCTCTCTCTCTCTCTCTCTCTCTCTCTCTCTCTTTTCACCACGGTCTTGAGAATTACGGGCTGGACTCTCGTGGCCACTAACTATTGATATGGCTGAGGCTTTTTGCACACAACACACCCAAACCTTTTGCTCACGGAGGACTGCAACTGCTCGTCCATCTGTGTGTGTGTGTGTGTGTGTGTGTGTGTGTGTGTGTGTGTGTGTGTTTGTCCTCTCTCACTCTCGTTTTATCTCTTATCCTTATCTCTTATCGTTTCTCCTCATGCTCCCCTGGCAGTGTGACTTTGTCATTGAGCAAGCGGTGACAGCAACGGGCAGACGATACAGAGGGCAAACAGTGCTCACATCGCCCAGCATAGAAGACATCGTATAGATAAGCCTTGATCTGCAACCGGCAAGTGCCATACCTAACCCAACGCTCCCTCTCACGCAACACACACCCTTCCAGCACCTCCACAGCGGGTCGAGGCAGCGAGCAGAGGCAGGAAGCACAGTCCCATCACCGACTTAAGTATGAAGAAGGTGGCTGGTGACGGAAATGATCGTGATGGAAGGTCTGAAAATGTTTAACGACTTACGTAATGGATATGAATAAAGTTTCTTCTCCCCGTAATGGTGTGCAGGAGGGAAAGGAAAGGAAAGGAAGGAGCAGAGGTTACAAAAGTGTTGGACCTTGGAATAGGAGGGGGTGGAGGGTGCCATGTAGCGGGAAAGTGCAAGCAGAGGCAGGTAAAAAAAAAAAAAAAGCAAGGCAGGCTGAGGGGGAGGTGAAGTGTGGCGGCTCTTAGCTCTCATCCTTGTTTTGGGTGTTTCTTCCCAGTATTCTCATAAACTTATATACTTTTCCCCTTTATCTTTACCCCTTCTGGTCTACTAATTCTTGCTTTCCCTCCTCCTCTCCTCCATTAAGATAAGAGTGCTCCCTACTATCTTCGCTATCTTTGACCGCCAGCTGCCTTGTCTTACCACTCCGCACTGTCTGCTTTCTACACTACCGTTCCACCGCACTTCCACTCCTCGTCTCTGCTCCACCCTCTCTGCTTTCCACACTGCCTGACGTACTCACTGCTTCCTTACAGCTTCTCTACATCCTACTTATCCTTTTCTCTATTTCCGTATACCTTTGCTTTACTTTGCTTTTTCTCTCCTTCCACCTCCACCACCACCACCACCACCACCACTTGTTCCTGTCCTTCCTTTCCTTCAAATAGCTTTTTCCATTATTTTCTCACATATTCTCTTTGGTATTCTCTGCCTACACCTTGCTTACCTTGTTTTCTACCTCCTCCTTGCCTCTCTGCTTTATTCTTCACCACCATTATCTCCACCAGCCTCTACACTACTTATCTCTAACCTCTTACATCAAACACCCTGTCTTTACCCTGTTTGTTTGCCTCCAATACCCCAATGTCCCCCTCTCTTTCATCCCTGCCTCAGTAATGCCCTCCTCTATCCTACGTCTCCCATTCCCTCCTTCCCTTCCTTCTACATTCATCCCGTCGCCTCCTCACACCTGCCTCATCTCACCGCCTCCGCACACCTGTCTCTCCTCCCATCCCTTGCACACACAGATGAAGACGTGTCTCCGATTGCACAGTAAACACGGAAATCCCACTAATGCCACTCAAAAATGGTGACAAAGTGGAGGAGTGAAGAATAGTGTAAAAAAGATTATTAACAATTTCTATCACGTTCGTCACTGGTGTTTCCAAGTTACCTTTTGATAGATAGCTACTAATAATTTTTTTTTTTTACAGTTAGGAAATTACAGTATGCCATTTATTACTTTATTCGGTCTAGATGATTTTACAGAGGAAACATAAAAACCATAAGAGCCAAACGGTTTGAACTATTCCGAGTCAATCCTTTAGCTGTCACTGCTTTTGAGAATTAATGGTCTCAACTTACACCGCCAGGCTACTTCATCAAGCCTGAGCAGTCATAGCGGCCGGAAGGTTAATTAGTGAGAAGAGGCGGTGTGTCGTTATGTCGTCTCATCCTCACCATTCTGTGCTTCGTTCATCCAGACAAGGCTCCATCCTGGCTGCCTGAACCCCTTCCGACTCGCCACCGTCTCTCTGTCTGTCCCTCTCGTCCCTGCATGTCTGTCTGTCTGTCTATTTGCCTCTCTCTCTCTCTCTCTCTCTCTCTCTCTCTCTCTCTCTCTCTCTCGTGTCTGTTCATGTCTGCACCTCAAGTCCCTGTTCGCCTGTCTGTCTGCCTGTCTGCCTGTTCACCTGCCTCTCCCTCGTGTCTGTTCATGTTTGCCCCTCCTGTGCCTGTCCGCCTGCTTGCCTACCTGCCCGCCTCTCTCCAGCATGTCCGCCCCCTCTCACTTGTTCATGGTGCCGTAGCCTTCAGGAAAAACTACTCATGGTGGTAAGGAACTCAAAGGGGGAAAAAAGTGGAGTGGATAAATTTATGTGAACTTTTGGATCAGACTGGTGAAAAAAAAAAATAAATAAATAAAAGGAATGGAGAAAGAAAAGTGTTATGGGAAGGGAAGGGAATGGAGGAGAGAAGAGTCATTCTTTAAAATTTTTTTTCTTTTTCTTTTTGTGGATGAGTAGGGGTGTGTGGAGAAAAAGGATGCCAGAACCATCTCCCCCTCCACACACACACACACACACACACACACAAACACACACACACACACATAAACACTTCATTATGCTGTACAGTTCTGTTCCCCAAATTAAACGAGGAATATAGGTCCGTTAAAGTCAGTACAAAGTAGAGTGACAAACATATATTACAAGGGCTACGAAATATTCCTTTGAGAGAAAATCAAAGCTTTTAGAGGCGTGGATTACGAGGAAATCTGACATTAAAGGCATAACGGGATGATATAACCAGATTCATCAGCTTCAAAAATCAGGACAGCCGAAGTAACAAGATTAAGCCTCATACCTAAAATAAAAAAAAAAAATATGAAGAAGCTGGTCCAAAAATAGGAAGGTATGATGGCTGGAATATACTCAGCAATCAGATTATTAGTACCGAGTCAACAGAGAGCTTTAAGAGATTAGATAAATTTGTGGATAGGAATGATGGGTGGTACGTAGGTATATTTCACACAGAGACAGTCATATGTAGGCTTGCTGGCTTCTCGCAGGTTCCCTTACGTCCCTGCCTTCACATCTTCCTTCACACGACAGTCAGCGCGTCACCCACCTTGGCACCGAGACAAAAGACGGACTGCCGGATTTCTTCAGCACACAGGGAAGGTCGAGGAATTACTTGTGATGCCGTTTACTCTAGTGGGACTATCTATCTCTCCGCTGATGAGGTGCGGGACGGATCAACATGTTTTGTTTGTACGGCGGAAGAAGCAAGACGAGGAGGGCGAGGAAGAGGGAAGGGGAGAATGGAGATGGGACGTAATGGCAGGCGGCGGAATAGGAGAGCATGTGGTGAGGCGAGGCAATACAGACAAAACAGAGCCTCGTGGTGGTGAGGCGAGGCAATACAGACAAAACAGAGCCTCGTGCATTTCAGGAAACTTCATGGCAGCAGCAAAGGCGAGACTGACTTGTGTGGGTCGCTGTGGAAAAAAAAAAAAAAAAAAAAACAATGATACGTGTATGGGAGGAAACCTGTTTGCTGGTTTCTGTTTTGAGGTTAAAACATTCGTCCACTATTCTCTCTCT
>NW_026973742.1:172500-232500 GCF_035594125.1 Scylla paramamosain
GGCACCAAGACAAAAGGTTTTAGTTTGTTTCCACTTTAAGAGGCGAGGTGATGAAAAAGGCAGACGCGTTTCGGAAAAAGAAAAAAAAAAAAGGGAATGTGCACGGGAGGAATGGATGGCGGAGCGACGCAGGGAGTGGGCGCCCGGCACACTTGTGTCACTAAACGTCTGAGGTAATGACTTTAGGAATAGGAGTACACCAACTGTTTTAGGAGCGCCAACTAAGCTCTGTTTTCTTCTTTTTTTTTTTTTTTTAGAAGTACCTCTTTTACTCTGCCATTGGTCAGCCTTCTTCACACACACACACACACACACACACACACACACACACACACAAATGCAGATATTAATTAATACAAGAACTTGGTCAGCGTCCTTGATACATAAAAATATAACATCAATAAAATATAATAATAATAATAATGATAACAATAATCATAATAATAATAATAATAATAATAATAATAATAATAATAATAATAATAATAATGCTAATAATAATAATAATAAGACACAAACACAGTAAGACAGACACACAAAACCATACAGACACAGAGACATTCAACCACACAGAAAGACGAAAATGAGACGCTTCGCTTTACTCGTATAGTTGTGAAGCTTCTGAGGGGCGTTGCTTGAAGATAATAGAGAACAGAGGTGTGACAATAACAGTAGATGGAGCGCAGAGTTTGATTAAGGTCTCCAGTGTGGGTAGGTGATACAGCCTTATGGGACGCCTTCACTAATAAATATGGAAGGAACAGGAGAGGCACGGCAGATACAAAATTGCCTGGGGAAATTGGAATTGAATTAACAAAGAGAGGATGCATGCAAGTGAATGGTTCTCCACTAAGAACTCCTGCCATGTATTACTCTACCTATGTGTATATTTTCCACCCTAAAAGGAGAGGAATTGAAAATCGTTGAATACACACGACACCAAGCATGTCCTCTGTTGTCACCTCTTGTAAAGGTAGTGTAGGGGTGGAAATCTGTTCCTTCCCTGGCTGGAGAAAAGGAAGGGCGTGTTCACTATGCTATAAATTTCACAAGAGTTTCATCTGCAAGCGAGCTACAGATGACACAAAATACGTCCTCTGTTGTTACTTGTTATATGAGAAGAGTTTTGTTCCTTTCCTAGTTGGAGAAAATGTAGTACTTATTTGTCATACAATACTATGAATTTCCTGAGAGCTTCACTGGTAGGGGAGGTTTACAGGACACAAAACCTGTCGCCTGTCATTTCTTTCAAAGCTAGCAATATATTCCCTCCCTGGTTTGAGGAGCAGAAAGCAAATGTTTATTATAATATTAGTGCCCTGATTTGCACGGGTGGAATAGGCAGGGAAGTCGAGGAAATGGATCATAACAGAGGTGCACAATCCTGTCTGCTGGCACACTTGTGAAACTTTCATCTGCAGTTGAGTAACAGACCACACTCATGCTCGCTGCCTGACCGTTCTCGTCATTAGTCCTTCCACTGTAAGAGTAAAAATTTTGTTCTCATAGTCGTGTACAGCTTCTCAGTGACTTTTCTTTTTTTGCGTCAATCTCTTTAATACTTTTGTAGCTTGGGAAACACAGAATTAAACTCTTATTCTCTCTTTTTTCTGCGTCCATGCTAACTATTTCTGCACAGCGCTGTCAATGTTAATAAAGACCAGAGCAGTAAAGGAATCAAATCCTCTGATGTGCTGAGAACCTGTCACTCATTTATCAACAGATGAGAGGACTTGCTTGCACCGGTGAAGGAAAATTAAGCACAGTGGAAGTGAGAACGGCAGGATAATCTACGTGCTTCTGACCAGGACTGCACGACGGACGGCCGCATGGAAGGAAATTACTAGTTTTGTGGCGGTGAGTTATGGTGCGGGAGTAGAGTGGCGCCAAGTCCCCTGAGAGAGAGATTCAAAGGATTACCGAGGGAAGTAACGACAGAGAAAGCTGGCGTGGTATTGTGGCTCAGGAGGAGACTTAGAGGCTAGGGACACGAATGTGTGTGTGTGTGTGTGTGTGTGTGTGTGTGTGTGTGTGTGTGTGTGTGTGTGTGTGTGTGTGTGTGTGTGTGTGTGTGTGTGTGTGTGTTCCATCTATTTTTTCTCATTACTTAGTGTACCTTAAGAAAGAACAAACCCGTAAGGAGCGCCACTGTCTGTTCTTTGTGGTCTTAAAAAATATATATAAATAAACAGAATAAAAAATAAACAAAAATTTTCCTTTGTCTTGAGAGTCAAAGTTAAAGTTTTCTCATTACAGTGCAATGCTAAACAGACGGCAGAGGCTCGTGCGTGAAGGCAGGGAGACAACGGGTGACAAAATTACAAGAGGTCACGGATGAGGTAAATACTTCAGCGTTCTTTGGCGCCGCACACCAAAGATATCAAGTGACATTCTTTAATATAATAATGAAAAGATAAAATAAGACAAGACAGTATAGAAAAAAAACGAAAAAGAAAAAGAAAATACAACACATATACAACCATTATATATAACCATTATATATATATATATATATATATATATATATATATATATATATATATATATATATATATATATATATATATATATATATATATATATATATATATATATATATATATATATATATATATATATATATATATATATATATATTATATATATATAACTGTCTTCTTGTTTGTGCTTCAAAAATTTCTAATACACAACAGACCCGTCGCCCCGCCGTCCTACCGCTGCACCAAGGAAGCTGGAGTGTCTTCATCTTCTTCGCGGTGTACACACATGAAGCTGGCTAGGAGCAGTAGAGTTCACGGCGCCGCCCCTTCTATTCCTTGCAGGGTGCAGCGCCGTGAGTCATAAACAAGGTTGAGTCAACGAGGCTGGAGTGCACACTAATGCCAATATGGAGACTAATGTTCACTGGGCCGACAGCATCCCAGATGCCAGCACACAGTGGCGCGTCCCGACACACACACTCACACACGATAAGGTTATGAACAAAGTTTTGTTCAGCCTTTGTTTTTAACTCACTGTTAAATGCACGAGTATTGTGCAATTAGTGGTGTAGAATGGCAGTGCCTTCACTGGTGCCTTTGCTGGGCTCAGGTAATGATCCTTTTAAAGCTTCTGTTCTCACAGGATTAACATTACCATGAAAACTCCGTCTTACCGCTTTCCTTCCGGAAGGTGCTTTTATTTTTTTTTTAATCATTATAGTTATAAGAAAGACCTTTGTTTCAATTTCTTCTGGATATTTATTTCCCTCAAGATGACGTCACTTGCAGCAGCAGCACCACGCAGCATCGTGACGGCAGCGTGAAGGTGCCGCCCTGTATGGAACTCCACCTGCCACACGCTGATGGTGGCATGACTTGTCTCTCCTCGCATCAAGAGCCTGCCAGGGCACTGCTGGTGGTCTGGCTGCACCTTGCTGTGCATCTCTGTACTCCCTTGGATACCAGCAGGACACAAAATGTTATTTGAATATTGCAAATGCTGATTTCTTACATTTTGTGCTCCTTACCTCCCTCCATTAACATACAGATAATGGATTTTTTTTGCCCTCATATGAATATATTAATGTACATGAAGTTAACTCCAAGTCTTGAACGATGCGCTGAGCTTATGTTTGTATGATGTGGAAAGGACACGGCATCACATCGCGAGGGTCTGCCTGAGGCGCTGGTACAGATCTACGACACGAGTGCGTCCCGGTGTGGCGCGTGAGAAACAAGTTTAATTGCTACTGGGAGAGGTCGGAGTGGGACAACTGACCAACTCGTATCGTGGTCGGAAAGCTGAGAGGCTGCTGACATTCTAAGAGTATAGTATAGATTTGACCACGGGAGGTGTCCGTCAAGGTATTATGAACGTAAGCAAATAAAGGAAACTGCAAGAAGCCATGAGTCTTACACGTGGCGGTCCCTGCATGAAGCACACCTGGTTATTACATGCGTGACTCCCTGTAAAAACATTGTGTCCTACACCAGTTCGGTGCCAACACTCCCACGGCTGCCGCACACTGCCGCTACATATAAACCTCTCTCTCTTCACTGGCTGCAGACATGATGTGATTTAAAATAATTCTTAGGAAATGTTTGTGGGTGTGCGTGAGTGGATGCGTACGTGTGGGCGCCTCGTCTAGGCTACACCGTGTACATTCCGTATATTTCTACATAAAGGCACAAAAAAAAAATTCTAATTGCTTGCTCTTTATCCCTTAATGTAAAGTGACTATGGAGTGCCCAATTTTTACTGCAGTACGCACACTCATAGCCACTATTACTTAGCTTCATGTGCCTCAACTATATTGTAACTTCCTTTTATCTTAGGCCAAGCTTTCACCACAAATGAAAATTATGTTTCCTTTCCCTTCCACGTGAGTTCATGGTATCATTTCCCTTCAGCCAATCTCCCTCCAGCTTAAATTCAACCTCCGCGCCTCACATTCGCCGGTCTTCCTTCCTCCACCATGTGTTCAGCGCGCGACTTTCTCCTCTTCTGCCCTACATTTCAATTCCGATAAATTTCCCCTGGCAAAAGAAATCGACATTAACGAAAATTGTATAGCCATTGGAAAATTATAGTTTAGTATGCCAATATCTGGAGGCAGCCTTTCCTCTCCTCTCCTCTCTCTCTCTCTCCTTCCTTCCTTCCTTCCTTCGAACTGACCCTATCACGCTTCCTTTTCTCCTTTACTATACTGTGCTTTTCCCATCCAATGTCCCTCGTGTGTTTCCTCGGGTCTTTTTAACTGATTAATTGCAATACTCCCAACTAGAAGCACAGTGCAAAGTATTCATAAGTCGTAGTAAGGGACATATTCTGAAACACTTCTACACCGCAACTCGACTACTTTCAGAAGGCTCTAGTTGAAGTTACACCGATTATTAAGAGCGTTTATGCAGTTCTAGTGAAAGATTAACAGGGATTCTACATGACTAACAGGAGAAACACTCGAGAGAACCCGCCTAATAATTTCTGTGGCATTTGAAAATAATCGTGATGAGAAAGAGAAGAGTTTCAGAATTACGGCCTCAGAAGAATGCCAAGCGCCTTTTGAATCTCTACTTACATTTGGGAGAATTTAAACCTACGTTCAAGTAAGCGAGTATCTTATGATCTTTAATTTCCCGGCTACATATCAACGTCCTTCCTGTCTTCCGCCTCGCTGCGAATCACTACCTCTCTTGAATCTTTTTGCCTATGTTTGTTGGTCTCGCATTCCTCAGCGTATTGTTTTGACCTCCTGGTTACATTTCATCGCCTTTCCATTTCTACCTTCGCCAAGTGCACGAGGAAGTGAAAGGGATTTGAAAGAGTATTGTAGTATAGGAGTGAAGCTAGTTGGTATAATGAACTACTGAACTACTATTTACTACTCTATCGTCAACATAAACAGCTGTATGGTCATTGTTTCTCCTTTTTTTTATTTCAAGGGAGGAATAAAGATGAAAAGTCTGATTAAAAAAAATCATATTCAAAGTAGAAAAGTTAACATAAATTTTAGACCACTCACACACTAGACATGGCAAGTTGAGTGTGTGTGTGTGTGTGTGTGTGTGTGTGTGTGTGTGTGTGTGTGTGTGTGTGTGTGTGTGTGTGTGTGTGTGTGTGTGTGTGTCGTGATGATCTAAGGAAAAATCCAGAAATTTCTAAAGAATTGCTTAAGAGTGTTCATGAGTGTGACGATAGCAATAAAAAAATAAAAAAAAATTAACAGCGGAAAAAGATCGTAAATAAAGTGTAATCTAAGGCTGCTATTGACTGTGGGGAGGGTTTAGAATTTTAGATGAGGGCCTGAAGGAGTAACCAGCCCCGATGTCCCTGCTTTCCTGCGCACTACTGCCAACAAAAAACTCGAAAAAAAAAAAAACGAAAAAAAAGTTTCAGTAAAAATCCAGGCACATTCTCGTATTCCTGGAAAGAAAAAAAGAAAGTGTGTCGTGTTCTATTTACCCAAATCTTGACTTTAAATACGTGTCTTTATTTGGCGCCTGTGTGACTCCATTCAAGGATAAATTATTCTCCCCTCATTAGCATACTTTAAATTTCCATAATTGTTTCCATCATCAAGGCATCCTTATTCACACAGGAGATACTTCTAAACTGATTTTCTTGGGGTAGTATTCTTAGACGTGTTAAAGTTTCATCAGGGCAATTTTGAAAGGCCACTGCGATGCTTAGACGCGTTTTTCATTTTTTTTTTTTTTCTCTCTCTCATTTGATGATTTTGGAACCCTTAAACTATCACTATAATGATGCAGACATCCCTGGAGATGCCCAATATCTTCCACTGGAGTCTGTTAAGTGTAATCTAGATAAGGTTTTCATTAGGGTAAATTGAGATAAGGCGCTGCAAGGCTTAGGAATGCAATCCTGAATTCTATTGAAGCTTATCTCTTGCATCTTGGATCCAGCTCTTAATCAATATTTCTTCGACTCCCCGCATTCCTTCACCTGCTGTACTCACTTATATTGTAAGTGTCGGGAAACTTCCTAATATCGTCTTGTCTTCAGGCTTTCACATTCATAAACACGGAGCAGCATCCTCTTCAGTACACGCATAAAGTATTATTCACTCAAGCATATTACGTATACCTTCATTGTGGGATATTTAACGTTTTTACTAGCCTTCGTCAGTTTACTTATATAGAAATCATTGCATATCGTAAGTCCCTTCCCAGGATAAATTTAAGTTAGGCAAACTTAAAATTAGGTCAATTTCGGCGAACTGATCATGGAGTGAGTAATTTTTGCATGGCATCTTCATTAGAAAACAAGATGTGACACTAATGAAAACACACCCACAAAAAAAAGAACAATAAATAAAAAGCATATGAAAAAAATGTTACTATAAAAATACAAAGGAAACCAGGACAGGCTCTTGGTAGGTTAGCAGGCTGAGATGCTCGAGGAGAGAAGTGTGGCAGGAGGGGGATGGGGCAGGACATACAAGTGGGGCATGGGATGCAGGAGGCAGTAAAACAGAATAAGAGTAACTGAAAGGACTATAAGGACTCTCTCTCTCTCTCTCTCTCTCTCTCTCTCTCTCTCTACTACTTGGGCGTGGGACGTGCAGGGAGCCAGGAAGGTGTTCGCCGCCCCTCCCCTCCCACGCCCCCACACCGCGGCATGAAGGGTGGGACCCATAGTAAAATGTGTTAATATTTAAATAATCAATCAACAGGGGATTTGTCTATTTGCATAAAAGAAGAAGTGTAAATGATACGGGATATTGATGAACGATGGCCGCCATGCTGCACCGTGCCTCTCCTCCTCTGTCACCTCCACCAGGCAGGGAGTGTGTCACCACCAGCTAGCAAGGGATGCATCACCCCCACCAACACCACCACCACCACCACCTTCCTGTCAGTAGCGAGCAGGTAGTGTACAAATACCACCACCACCACTTTCACCACCATCACCTCCTTTGTCATCAGCCATCAGGGAGAGTACAACCACCACCACCACCACCACCACCACCACTACCACCATGCTACAGCAGCAACAGTCAGCAAAGGGGCGGTCGGTCATTGCCAACATTCAAGATAAGTTTTTACCTGCAGCAAACACAAGCCATTGTTTCTCCTTAATTAGAGAATAATTAATTTCCTGAATGCACATAATGATTTTAATTAGCAACCTCTTGTCCGTATTCTTGTGTTTCATTTGCCAATCATTTCCGATGATTTCTTTCATCGATTTACGTGCTCGTCACTTCACGAGCCACGCAAAGGAAGGACAAGTGGCCCCTGCGCGCACACCACCCACAGCCGAGGGCGGCAAGAAATATCAACAGTCTCCAAGCAAGCCATTAGCGCTGGCGAGGTCCACAAACTTTCCTCTTGAGAGTTTCCAGACCAGTGAAGGAGGACAGAGGAACGCGAGACGGGGATTCCAGGGTCTCTTCTCCTGAAAGAATCTGTGCATAAACCTGTAGCGGATGGCGGAGTGGCAAGCCGCTATCGATCTGAGGTACACGAAGTACTGGCAGGGTTCGAACCCCCATCACGGTGCTGCCTTAACGCGGAACACCTGAGACGCCGAAGGCAAGACGCTGAAGGTTCGCCATTACCTCGCAGCTCTCCGCGGCTTTGTCTTGAAAGGTCTGCAAGGGAGGCAGTTTGTGCGGTGGAAAACTTTGGGCAATAACAGCGGCAGTGCAGGCAAGAATGCTCAGGGACGCAAATGAAGACACAACTAAAATGAAATACGAAAAACAAAGTGAAACACCGCGGTGCAATCATTTACCCTCAGGGCGGGACACAAAGGAAAATAATTCTCTCTCTCTCTCTCTCTCTCTCTCTCTCTCTCTCTCTCTCTCTCTCTCTCTCTCTCTCTCTCTCTCTCTCTCTCTCCTCTTCTCTTCTCTTCTGCGGCACGAAAATGAAAATTACTGTCGTTCTTCTTCTTCACTGCACTCAAGGGAGATGTGTGTGTGAGTGTGTGTGTGTGTGTGTTTGTGCCTTCCCTAGACACAGTACAAGTACAACCCCCGCAAACCTCCCACCCCGCACACCTGCACCCCCCATCCCTCCAGGCCAGACAGGCGAGAGGCTCCGAGGCACAACTTACCTGAGCATAAACAAAAACTTAATTAGCAGGGAGCGTAAAGCGGCGCTAAGTCCGTTTTATAGCGAATACTAGAAAGTGAAATTACTGTACGACGCAAACTTATAATTACGTAATTATTTACAGAAATGCTCCGGAGCTGCGAGACTTTAAGAAAATCTGAGGCCAGGAAGAAGCTTTTCTCCTGCAACACTCGGGGCGGAGCAGGAGGGAGAGCTGCTAAGAGTTATGTGCCTGCCCGCGCGCGCACTGGCCTGGGATACACTTGCGTCTCTCCATCCATTGCTTATATTTTCCTCCTCTATCTCTTCATACATTCATATTCATCTCTGTCTTGCTTCCCTTCCTCCGTCCCCTTTCTCTCTCCCTACCCCCGCATGCATTTTTATATATCTCCGTCTCCTTCTCTTTCTTAATTCATGTATCTTTCTATCTTTACGTTTTTCACTCCCTATCTGATCAAAACCCTCTCTCCCTCCCCCCCCCCCCCCCCTCTCTCTCTCTCTCTCTCTCTCTCTCTCTCTCTCTCTCTCTCTCTCTCTCTCTCTCTCTCTCTCTCTCTCTCTCTCTCTCTCCATACATCTCCATACTTCCCTTCTCTCCCTTTCTCCTTCACTATTACTATTCACCTCCCTCCCTCCCTCCCTACCTACCGATCTCCTCTCATCAATACCTATTTCAGCCACCTCCATTCCCTCCCTCCCTGCCTTCCCCTCCACTCCTGTAGCCAAAATGCTTCCTGACAACGCCCAACGCCCTCACACGACCTAAGCAAACACAGGGACACACCGCTACAAAACAGATGCTAAGCGACAACAGCAGTAATACCACTACAGAAGAGGCCGCGACGGAAGGTGCTCCCCTGGCATCTATGTAGGCGGCGGGAACAGAACATGAACAGCATTAGAAAGCTTGATGAGCACTGGGATGCATTACTGGCTTTATGAGGTTGTAATTCAAGCTTTATGAGAGCGAGAGTGTGTGACTGTTAGTGTGATTCTGAGTGTGGGAGAGAGAGAGAGAGAGAGAGAGAGAGAGAGAGAGAGAGAGAGAGAGAGAGAGAGAGAGAGAGAGAGAGAGAGAGAGAGAGAGAGAGAGAGAGACAGACGGAGAGAAAGTAAATATATGTACCAGTTTATTAAAAAGTGTAGGTCTGGATAATAACTAAATAATTCAAATGAGAGGGGAATTTGTTGCAACGCTGGCTATCCATCTGAGGTGAAACTAATGAAATGCTGGTACAGGGGACTTGGCTGTGTGTGTGTGTGTGTGTGTGTGTGTGTGTGTGTGTGTGTGTGTGTGTGTGTGTGTGTGTGTGTGTGTGTGGCTGAGCGTGACCTAAGGATATTGTGATAGAGTTTTGAATTAAATCCTGAGATACACTATGTCTGTCTTCCTGCTACACACACACACACACACACACACACACACACACACACATTCTCTCTCTCTCTCTCTCTCTCTCTCTCTCTCTCTCTCTCTCTCTCAACCCTCTCCTTGTCTCGCTTGTTTCATCAGATTTTTCTTCCCTACCACGCCTCTCTCTCCCTCCACCCTTCCTTCCACCTCTACATATCTTTCCTGTCTTTCTCTCCACTCCCTTTTCCCTCTTGTGTTTCCTCTTCCCTCCTCTTATATTTCTGCCTCCATTTGTCTCCCTCTATCAACCCTTTCTTCCAATTTCTCTTCCTGTCTCCCTACATCTCCTTGTCTCCTTTATCTTCCTCTCCATTTCTTTATCTTCCCATTCCCCGCTCTGTTTCGCCTCGTGCTTCTCTCTCCTTCACGTCTCCTCAGCGCGTGAGGTTGGCCTGAACCCCCTCTCTAACTCAGCAAATCTTAAGAAAACTCGCCAGATTTAGACTCATACTCCCCTTACAGGATGACGCAATCAGTGGAGGCCAACAGGGACTCTTAGGTAAGGCTTTGTTAAATATTTGGGGGGGGAGTGTTAGTTTCACCTGATCTCTTCCTGAATGAGAGTAAAATGTTGGAGGAGCGAGAGGTTGACATGTGTAATTAGTAAGTGTGTGATTGGTAGTTATGACATTAAAGAACCTGGGAAATTTTGAAGCTTCAGAACTCTTGTCGTGTAGGAGAAATGAAAACTAGGCCATCAAAGAGAGAGAGAGAGAGAGAGAGAGAGAGAGAGAGAGAGAGATTCTCATCTGTCCACCAAGCTTCTCACTATCATTTTTCCTTATTTTCAAACTCTCTCTCTCTCTCTCTCTCTCTCTCTCTCTCTCTCTCTCTCTCTCTCTCTCTCTCTTATCACTGCCTTTCCCTCCCTACCTCTCCCTGCCTGCCTTCCTTCCCTGCCTACCCCCTTGCCTGTCACTTCCTGTCTTTCTCCTCTGCTTGCCTCCCCTGCCATCCTCCCCCTGCCTGTCTCCATGCCTGCCTTTCACTGTCTGCTTCCCGTGCCTGCCTCGCATTACCAAAACTGCCTAACAACCTTCCTTTCCCTGATAATGTTGTTTTCAAGATTTACAACTTCTGGCACAGGGCGGGAAACTTGGTCACTAGGAAGGACTGGGGTGGGTTACTGTGGTGGGGTATTGAGTGTGGCAAGTCGGGGTGTAGCAGGATTAGATGTGGTGGGGCGGAATGTGGCGGTGCAGATTGGGGTGTGGTGTAGCAGGACGGGGTGTAGTAGGATGGGGTGCGGTAGTGAAGGGAGTAGTAAGGTGAGGCGTAGCAGGGAGGGGTGATAAGGGGTGTGGTGTCGCAGGGAGGGGTGATGGGGGGGGATGCGGTGTAGCAGAGGATGAAGCTGTGTGACGGGGATGAGAGCAGAGCGAAGCAGAGCGTGGCGAAAGATGGGGGGTGCTATAAACTGGGTGACCTATTGACCTATTTAACTGTGACCTAGTGACCTACCCGGGTGACCTACAGAGCTACACACATGACCCACTAACTTACACGACTGACCTATTTACCTAAACATATGACCTTCTGGCTTACACGGGTGACTTGATGACTGACTTAAGCGGGTATTACCTAATGACCTACTAGGTGTGACCTGACTGGTGTCGCCTCATCTGCACACTCCTGGATTAGTGAGCTGTGCCTGGTGACGTGTGTGTGGTGGCCTAGAATAAGTGGTGACCTTCACGACAGCAACTAACTCTATGTGACATACAAAATCGAGGTACTCTGCTCCAACCCCCTCTGCACCGGAAGAGCTCTGTCCGCGCATGCGCAGTAAAGCCTTGCCCCCCCCCATCCCTTCCCCTGTCTCATCCTGCCTCTTCAGAAGTATTGAAGCACAGGTGAACTACCACTGCCCTGCCTCTGTCATCACTGTGAACCATGGGATCGAGACAGCTGTCTGACTTACGGAAGCTTCAACGTAATCAACTTCTTAAAATTAACAAGGAAGAATTGATAGACAGCATTATGTCCTCTGCTGATGAGACTGATGCACTTGGCAAGATCACCAAGAGACTGGATGAGGTCATGGAGGAGATGAAAATGCTGAAAAATATGATGACATCTCCAGACAGCCAAATAAATAAGAACTACAGTGAGCTCAAGTCCCAGGTCGACAAGCAGGCAGAAATACTAACGAAGCAGCAGCAGTTCCTCGAAACACTTGACAGGAAGGAGCGTGAAGCAAACATTGTTATTCTGGGCGTACCAGACGAAAACGAGGCGCTGGATGGTGCTGTGACCGAAGAAGAGAAGATCACCAAAATATGGTCAGAAGTGGGCGTGGCTGGCGTCATGGGAACTCACCGTAGGCTAGGAGGTAGCGCGCGACCTGCTGCTACTGGTGCCCAGTCACCTAGACGCCGCCCCATACTGTTTACGCTGGCCAACAAACATCAACGTACTCTTATTTTGCAAAATGCTAAACATCTGAAAGATGCCGGTGACAACTACAACAAGATTTTTATCAAGAAGGATGTCCATCCGAGTGTGAGGGCGGAGTGGCGTAGACTGCGGGAAGTGGAGACAAGAGAGAAAGCACGACCTGAGAATGTTGGCTGTACCATCCGCCTGGACACACGCGAGCGCAAACTGTACCGGGATGCCGTTGTGATTGACAGCTGGAATCCTCAGTTTTTTTAAGGACACCACAACAAGTGAACAAAATAAAAATACTGTCATGGAATATTAATAAGGTATGTACTAAACTTGAAAAGCCTCATGTTCAGCAACTTCTCCTTGATTATGATGTGATTAGCATTAACGAAGTGAAGACTCCTCTACCTGTGTCGCTTCCGGGCTATGTCACGTTTAGAAGTAAGGTGGTTGGATCTGCTGACCGAGGAGGGACAGTGGTGTGTGTTAAAAATTGGTTGTCTCATTGTGTGTTTAATATTGATACGGGTATTGGAGACCAAGTGTGGCTTCAGTTCCGTAATGTACCGGGAGTATTGTTTGGGTTCTGTTATGTCCCTCCTTGTGACTCAAGGTATTTTTCATGTGAATCATTTTCATCAATCCAAGAAAAGTTGAATGCTCGACACATGCCGAACGGGTAGGTTGTGATTGGTGATGTGAATGCTAGATTTGGTAAGAGTGTGAGAGAATTATTATTGCTAATGGGATTACCAAATTTACATGACTTTTCGTATCCAGAGATTCATGATGATGTTAACAGTCCTAATGATAATGCAGAGTTTATGTCATCTATATGTATTGACAATTCGTTGCTAGTAGTTAATAATCTCAAGTGTCAAAACAAGCATTTCCCTGGCGATAAAACGTACCGGAGAGGTGACGCGTGGATCTCTGAAGTAGACACATGTGTTGCCTCGCCAACGCTGATTAGCCATATGAGTGACTTCTGTGTGATACAGCGAGACGATCTCCCCTCCGATCACGCCCCCATTACAGTTACAGTCACCAGTACGGGAGCGAATTTGGATGGCATCTTGGTCAGAGCTAGATCGCTGGGTGATAGTGCCTTTCTACATGGTAACGCTGCTAGGACTGGGCTGGTGAGGAAGTCTCTTAGATACAGCACAATTGATAAAGATGTGTTTGTGAATAACCTTGCACAAATGGAGTTAGTTAATGCAAATGCAGGAATAAATGAATTTGAGAGGAAACTTACAGAAACTCTATATTCATGTGTTCAAAATAGTATGCGTACGGCTGAGCAGAGAAGAGAGCAGGAAGATGTAAACCTGGGGAGGTGGGAGAGGTTGCTAGATGACACGGATGATGTGAGGGTATGGAAGGCCATAAACTGGAAAGGTAACTTTAGCATAGACAGTCCGGGTGAATACTCCAGCCCTAGTGACGAGGAATTCAAGGCTCATTTTGAATCAGTGCTGAACCCCCCTGGCGTGGCTGACACAGACGTGGTAGATGTGAACACGGAGGTCACTATTCCAGTTCTGGATGAGCTTATATCACCCGCTCAGATAAAGCAACAAGTCAGAAAAATGAAAGTAGATAAGGCGTGCGGACCAGACGGTCTTCCTCCGGGCGTGTTCTCGCTCCTGCCAGCCCAGTGGATGGTCACTTTGGCCACTTTATTTAATAATGTTTTCCTCTCTCAGCATTACCCCCAGTCATGGGTAAGAGCTAAAGTTTTTACAATTTTCAAGAAAGGAGATAGAATGAATCCTCACAACTATCGAGGCATTAGTGTACTTAATTGTATTGCGAAATTATATGATATGGTGTTGTGTGATAGATTAATTTGTTGGTTTAAACCGTTTCGGGAACAGGCGGGAGCACAGAAACACCGAGGTTGTCTAGAACACATTGTCACTCTGAGACTTTTAACTGATACGGCAAAGAGGAAGAAAATTAAATTGTTTGTAGGCTTTGTTGATTTCTCAAAAGCGTATGACATGGTACCACGACAAAAGTTGTTCTCTGTATTAAAGAGGTTGGGTTGCGGTATGGTAATGTTAGCGGCGCTAGTATCCATGTACCGGGTAACCGAAAGTATTGTGGGTTCAGCAGTTGTCACGGCAACACTGGGTGTCAGGCAGGGTTCCTCTACCTCATGTTTCCTATTTATCATATTTGTGAACGAGTTGATTAAAGTAATGAAAGAAAAATGCAACCCTGAGAGATTTTTAGAATGGTTACATATATTGGTACTCATGGATGATACTGTGATACTGTCAACGGCTAGACACACTATGATTAAAAAGGTTGAGATTCTCCAACAGTTCTGTCAGGAATATGGCATGGTTGTAAATAACAGCAAGACTAAGTTTTTTGTAATTAACGGTGAGGACGGGGACGCGGAGCCGATCCGTGTGGAGGGACTAGTGATGGAACACTGTACTAGTTATGTTTACCTGGGGTCACCCTTTACTAGTGACGGCTCGGTGTCCTCGTCTGTTAGTGTCCATGCTAAAAATAAGTTGTGTCATGTCCTAAAATATGTGTCTTTTCTTACAAAGAACAACGATGTGCCTTTCATTGTCAAGCGGCGGGTATTTGATGCCGCATTGATGTCGTCGCTCATGTATGGATGCGAATCCTGGGTGTGTGCCGATATTAAGCCCGTTATTAAATTATACAACTGGTCACTAAAGCAACTATTAGGAGTGAGAAGGACGACATCAAATCAAGTATGCTATGCCGAGGCTGGCTACCCATCGCTTCCAGATTTTATCAGATATAAACAACATAAGTTTTTCCATGAAATGTTGTCTGAAAGATCCACTATGCCTGATGATCCACTGTCATTCGCAATTACAAGTACAACACAAGCAAACACTCGCACAGGCAAATTCATTAAAGAATTATTGGAAAATGAAGTTCCCAGCATGACTTCGTTAATTGAAAAGGTACACAGTACTATAACTGCCTCAAACTCATCACGGTGCCTTGTATATAAAGAAATCAACCCGCATTTTACACTACATGATATCTATAAGACGAAACATGTAATCAATGAATTCCAGCGCATATCCTTCACACGCTTCCGTATATGTGGACACAGCTTGGCAGTGGAGACCGGTCGCTGGAACAGGAGGGGCCGTGGCCGCCTCCCTGTTGAGGAGCGTTTGTGTTCCTGCGGTCAAGTGCAGACTGAAAGACATGTAGTTGAAGCTTGTCCACTCACAGAAAATATTCGTCAGATGTATGATATCACCAGATTAGAAGATCTATTTAATGATAACATCTCCAATCATGAGGCATGTGCAGTAATCCATGAAATTTTAGAAATATTTAAGTAACTACGAGTATGAGTATATTATATTGTTGTATTTTACCTCATGTGTGATGTACTTTTAAGTGTGTTTGAAGTGTTTTATTTGTCTTAGTAGCTTTATGTATTATAGTTCATTTATGGTTGTTTTTAGTTTGATTTATCTAATGTACTTTGTGTGTATTTGATGTGTTTTATTGGTTTTTGTGTTTTATGTTGTATGGTTCCTCTACCTCATGTTTCCTATTTATCATATTTGTGAACGAGTTGATTAAAGTAATGAAAGAAAAATGCATGGTTCATGTATGTTTCTATTTTGTTTAATATATTTTATGTGTTTTACGTTTTCGGTATGTGTTCTACTTATTCTGTTCTATGTATTTTATACGTTTCATATGTGATGTATTTCGTCCGGTTTTTTTTTCATATTCTAAATGTTTTATGTGTTGTGTAGTATGTTTTAGGTGTACCATGTGCTTTATGGTGTGTCATGAGTGTCATAATTTTGTCATGAGTTATGGAATTATGTTATGGAATTCATGTGTATAAGATAATTTGATCTGCTATAGGCGTTTTATGCTTTTGTTTGTATAAATGGGCGTTTTGTGTGTTGCGTTTTAAGTCATTTATAGATTTTTAAAGAAAGTATTTTTATGGACCATATCCTCTGAGCCCTGTTGTAATTGTAATCACTTGTTGTGGTCAATAAATCTATCTATCTATCTATCTATCTGTGTGTGTGTTGATCCACGCTTCTGTGTTCTACCATCCCTCACTTCCTATTCTCCTTTCTTCACGCCCACAAAACCTCTTCCTCCCAGTCTTCCCCTCTTACCCCACCCCTGGCTGGCTGGCTGGCGCAACACAAGAGGCTAAAGCAGAATCTAATTTGGCGGGAGAGGTGACGCCACACTGTCATCCTTTGCAAGTCTACGTGAATTTCGCAGCCAATATGAACGAAATTCCCTCCTTTCACTCGTGACCCAACCATCGCCCTTTACACAGCCTGCAAAAGCTCTCGCACTGCGCCTTCCGATCAGTCCCTCACCTAATCACTAAGTCAAACACGCTCAGGCCTTCCAAAGCCTATCTATTCCCGGCCGAGGCCACGCGCCGCCACATCCTCCCTCAGCCCAAAACACCCTGACTCAAGCTTGCCAAATCCTATCTCAGCCAGCCAGGACACGCCAGCACGAGGCCGCCCCGCCCACCCAGCCCTCCTACCCTGGAGTAAATGCACATACCAAGTCTCACCACTCGGGTTTCTATCTCCTAAGACCACTCCAGTTGCCCCATCACCCTTGACCACGCCTAGCACACCCAGGCCTCCCCTAGTCATTCCCAATATGTTGCAGTGCACCCAGTTAGCCCCAGCACGCTCCATCACACCCAGGCCTTCCCCAGTCAGCCCCGCCACGTCCCAGCACACTCAGGTCTCCTCCCAGTCAGCCCCAACACGTCCCATCACACATAGGCCTCCCCCAGACACGTCCCCGCCAGCTTTAAGGATTCCAAACCTTCCGCAATCCTCGCTGTTCCATTTCCTTCTCCCGGAGTTTCTCTTTCCCCGCCATTAACAAACTGTCCACACTGACGCTTAAGTACAGGGCTTATTTTTATGTCTGCTTCGACGACCTTAGTGATGCAGTGCCTGGGACGACTTACTCCCCACCTGATGTATGCCGCACAGGTAGTTAATTAAGTGGTGAGGCGAGGGGAGGAGAGGAAGGAAAGGAGGAAGGAAGGAAGCAGGGCGTAGTGTAGAGGAGAGTGAAGGGAGGGAAGGAGAAAAGGGGACATTGACGTGAGTGATGTGAGGTGCGAGGAGGAAAGGCGAGGGGAAGAAGTGGTGTGTGGAGATAAAAGGAAACATGAGGGTTAGCAGTGATAGGATAGACGGATGGCGGGTGAGGGAAGACAGGGAAAGAGAGACATGGAGGCAGCGCAAGGAAGGAAGGAAGAAGAGAGGGAAGGAGACAGGGAAGGACGGCGGCAGAAACACACAGGAGCAGTTTCAGTAGAGTAAACAACAATAACGACGGACAAAGAAAACAAAAACGGAGAAAGACGAGAGGCAAAAGACAAAATCCTCTACTAGTACTATTTTAAACCACATTGTGATGTAACACTACTTTCATGATGATCAATCTGGTTCTCATGGACGTTTTTCCCACTGACGGTACATAATCTTGTTAAACTATTCTATCATGAAAACGCCATCAAAACCTCTAAGACTTTTACTGGAGTCCCTTAAAGTTCTAAAGGCGCCGACACATTTAGGAATGCAGCCCTTGAAAACAGCCTGCCAGGACAGAAGGAAGGACAGAGGAGACACACTCAGACGGTACAACTTAAAGCTACCATAGCACTACTGACACAAAGGTTCATAAAGCGTCCCTGTGACTCCGGAATGCCAGAACCCGGCCGGCTGTTCGTGGATGATCGCGATGCAACGGGGAAGCTGCCACGCTAACTAGTGCAATCAGGAGGACGGCGGAGGTAAAGCGAGGAATCAGACCCTGGGATTAAATGGTACTAATGACTGTCCCTGTACGCCGCCCTACACACACACACACACACACACACACACACACACACACACACACACACACATACACACACACACACACACACACAGGAACAAATTATCAAGCTTCACTTCCCTCCATCAGCGGAACATGACGCCAGATTGTCTTCTTACAGAACGCGACAAAAACCTTCCTCACTGTGTCATGAATTATTTCTGGCAATTTCCCGTAATTTACCTGCGTAACAACTACGTGCAGCATTTAATTAAGACACCAATGGCAGGTATAAGCGTGGGAGGGTCGGGTAGTGCAGCCCCAGACACCCTAACCCCTACCTTCCTCTCCCGCTTCATCCTCCCCTCTCACTTTTCATATCATGTCCTTTACTTTCCCTCCGGTCTCTCCTGCCTCCCCATTTCAGCTGCTTCCCTCATCCCTTACTGTCTCTCTCCCTGTATCTGTCTCCTCTTCCCCCTCACTCACTGTCTCGTTACCATACACATTCTCCTTCCCTTCACGCAGCTTCATGTCGCCTTCATACACCCTAATGTCACCCTCTGTACACCCTCACACAATATCGTGTCATTTTTTACATTGTGCTGTTCTTCACTTCTGCTCGCCTAGTCACACACACACACACACATACACACACGCACACACACACACACACACACACACACACACACACACACACACACACACACACACACACACACACACACACACACACACACCTTTACGTCACTTCAATGCACTCTCATGTCACATACACACCACCATATCATCTTCAAAGATTTCTAATAATTTTCTTTCACTTCTCACCTTCCCAGTTCCGTGGATTCTTAACTCTCACTGTCTCCCACAGTCTCCTCTTTCTTACCTGTAATAAGAGAAGACAAGTGTTAGTCATTACGCCTTTTATAGTAAGAATAGGTAAAAGTAGAAGTTAAACTCAGGAAACACACAAACTTAATGATACTACAGTTATTACAATATTAATAGATACAAGGATGGACATATCAATATAGAAAGAAGAAAAAACGAGAGAGAGAGAGAGAGAGAGAGAGAGAGAGAGAGAGAGAGAGAGAGAGAGAGAGAGAGAGAGAGAGAGAGAGAGAGAGAGAGAGAGAGAGAGAGAGAGAGAGAGAGAGAGAGAGAGGAAAAAAAAAACATACAAGCCGCTGCTAAAACTCAATTCACTTCAGTCACAAGACATTGCAATATCTATAAAGGTGTGGGCGCTGCGAGGCTCCTGAGGGTTAGAGTTAAGAGCATGTGTCCCCTTCTCCATCTCGCCATAGCCGCGAGGGCCGAGCTGCGCCTATACAGGGAAGAGGCGAGGCTGACACACAGATCCCCACTACACGCCTCCAGCAGCACGGCGAGGCGAGGCGACGAGGGAAGGGAGGAGGAGGAAAGGGTGAATCTGAAGTGATGGCGTGTGTTGCTTCCCTCTGGATAAAATGGGACCCGTGCGGTTACAATGGTGGTGGTGGTGGTGGTGGTGGTGGTGGAAATGATATTGTGGTGGTGTATGTCTGTATGTGTTGTTGATGTAGTGGTGGTGATTGTGACGTGGTCGTGGTGTGCATATGCCTGTCTGTGGTATTGGTGTGCTGGTGATGACAGTAATGATGTGCTGGTGTAGTTATGCCTGTAGTGGTGGTGATGGTACTGGTGATAAGTTGGTGTGGTTATGCCTGTCTGCTATGTAGTATGGCAATGTAGCGGTGGTGATGGTATTGGTGATGAGGTGGTGCGGTTATGCCTGTCTGCGATGTAGCATTTGTCGAGAGCCAGTCACTTGGTACTGGGGTGGATGGTACTCAGGTCACGCAGGCGTCAGGTCAGATAATCCTCAAGACAGATCGGCCCGAGTGCAAATAGGCCTGAGGCGCTTGGTGCTCGAGACACTTGGTACCCGAATTTGGTTCTCAAAATGTATCTAGACTCAGACGTGTGGACTACAGGCTTTATGAAGGCAGCATGTGGATCCGCACACACTAATATAATGTTCACTAACCCATCCACTCACATCCACCCACCCACAACCATAACCCATCCTTCTCTCTCTCTCTCTCTCTCTCTCTCTCTCTCTCTCTCTCTCTCTCTCTCTCTCTCTCTCTCTCTCTCTCTCTCTCTCTCTCTCTCTCTCTCTCTCTCTCTCTCTCATATTTACGTATTGACCACAACCACCACTACCACCACCATCAGAACTCAACAGACCCACACCGTACCTCGCGTGGCACCCAAGTCAACACACTAACACGGTCATCGCAGGAGGCAAGGCGGGCAAGGTGTTTCAGGCTTAAGCTAGAATCTCCTAAGGAACGGCTGTGCTTTTTCTGTATTATCCCTTCGAAGGAGTCATTTATCCCGCAGTAATAAACTTTTCTACCTGCGAAGGGGGAGAGGGAGAGGAGGAGGAAGTGGAGGTGGGTGTGGTGTGTGTGGTGTGGGCGGCAGTGACTGGTGTGGGTGAAGGCGAGGGGTAAGTGACTGAGGCAACACTGAGTTTCTTCCCCACAAAAAACTTTCCTCTAAGCTCCATTTCAATATCAGTCAGAATTTAAAGAAATAATTTCCGTTTTTTTATTTGCCGGTCGGATGTGGTAATCGTTAAGTTAATATGATGATGATGTGAGTTCCCACTTTTTTTTTCCCCACTCTCTCTCCCTCCTGATTTCCTCGTGAGACAGACATAGGGTAAATCTCTCTCTCTCTCTCTCTCTCTCTCTCTCTCTCTCTCTCTCTCTCTCTCTCTCTCTCTCTCTCTCTCTCTCTCTCTCTCTCTCTCTCTCTCTCTCTTTCTCTGTGACAACAAACTCACACACGCACACAACTTTCCGTCAAACTCTCTAGGTGCAAAAAGATTACCGCGACTTCCTTCCCTCCTCCTTACTATATTTCCTCTCCTCCTTTGACTCAAACTTTTCAAAGGAAGCACTGCATTATTCCTAAGACTTCGGGAAATTGGTTTCCTTTGTAGCACACCGTTCCCTTTATGTGTCAGGTGAAGGCAGAGCGGGGTGAGGCACAAAGCAGGAGGGAAGGTGCACAGTAAGAGGCAAAGCGTGGCAGGACTCCTCAGCCTAACGCCCCTGGGAAGGATGCCAAGCCGGAAACATGAAAATGCTCTGAAGCGAACTGTACTCTAGCTAGACACACACACACACACACACACACACACACACACACACACACACACACACACACACACACACACACACACGGAATCTGTTCACACATCTATCTATAAAATGTATACCAACGCTCGCTCACTCGCCTACCTGTTCCTTCCCCCCTCCCCCCCAACACACACACACACACACACACACACACACACACACACACACACACACACACAGAGAGCTACCCCCCTCACTCTCACATCGAATACAAATAGGAAATGGGATAATATATTCCAGGTGTTATCGGTTCCCACAAATCTCTCGGGTGTGAACACTTCGCAATATTATATTTTAATTAAAGCCGCTCCCCATTAGGCCGGCCGCTGCTACTCTCCCGGCTAACACACACACACACACACACACACACACACACACACACACACACACACACAGTTCCACGGAACCAAAGTGAAATCCTCTTACACACTCCCTTCACTTAGTCTCTATTACACGCGTTGACCTGAGCACGGCCTTCCAGACGCTCAGTGCGGCCTCGGGTGGTGGCGGTGCTGCGAGGGGCGTTCCAGAAGTCGAGTCAAGCCAGTACTCTTAACCTGCTATGACTGTTTTATTATCACTCACACCCCTAAAACAACAACTGTTTGCATGGACACTGGAAAAAAATGGGGCGGGAGGTAAATATCTTTTCTAGGCTACAGAACTACATATTTAGGAAGCTGCAATGAGGAAGGTGTCTAAATGTTGTAGTAGATGATTGTGAGGAAATTATTGTGTAGCTATCAAAGGGTTAAACTCCAAGGACTCTCATGAGGAATGAATTTAGAGGCCACAGGTACAATCTGTAAGGTTCTCATCATGTTTTTTTTTTCCTATTGATGACACAGAATCCTTAAACGCCCACTAGTCATGAAAACGCTCTTGAAAACCTCGATAGCTTTTACTACAGCTTGTTAAATGTAGCCAAGGTAAGACGCAGCAAAGGCCAAACATAAAGACCTCACTAGCACATAACGGCAGGGGAAATATTAGTGCACGAGACGCCTATTTGGTCGAGGAGTACTGAAAGACACATGGCAAACAACCCGTTACTGTAAGAACATTGATGTTAGTATAGCTCTTACTCAGAAGCTTGTAAGGGTGACTGTTCCTTGCAAATTGTGGTTGGTGGCCCATGGCTTTCTTGTTGATCGGAGAGTAAGAATGACGGGGACTGACATGCCTCGGATCTTGGTTATTTTGACTTTAAAGAGGTTTTAGTGTTCTGGAAAGACGAAACTACATGACAATGTTAAGCGCGAAAACCTATTAACTAGTAGTCTTCAGTGAATAGTTCTCATGGAAATAGCGCCGCATGGGCTTGTTGAGCCTCGCAGAACCAGAATGAAGGAAACACCGCTACTCTTCATCGATTACTGCTCGTTCAAAAGTCTCCTAGGATGCAAAAAATCTATCTGAAAGTCAATCATGGCAAAAAGGGATAAACATGCGTTACAATTATCCCATAAGTCGTCCATGTGTCACAAAGTTAACAGAGTAGCTATTTATCCAGCGAAACACGTCCCTTCTGAGTGAAAAAATGAGGTCAGACGTGAACAATTTATCCCCGGTTAGGGAGCGGAATTAAGTTGGTGAGCGGGCGGCGCGCAACACATCACCTAATGCATGGCCTAATTCCCCGGAACACTGACGCTCGCCAAAAAACAAATGGTGACGGAGAGCAGGACGCGGACGAAAAAAAAAATTACTCTTAAGTATAAGGAAAATTTTATAAAATAGTGCTTGTTTTGTTTGAAGAGTTTCCCACACCCAGTAACTGAACGGAACGCCGCGCTCTGTTATTATAGATGCACCGTGAGGGGAAAAGTGTTTCCATATTTTCTAGCGCTGACCAATTCCGCAATCACATCCGCAAACCGCTAATTCCGTAATTGCGGAAGTGTGATCTCGCTAGTGGTGTAGTTTTGCTGCAATTTTTTTTCGCAGATTTGCCGTTTCGCGTTTGCGGAACGTGAAATTGTCCGCCAACTTACCTTTGCTTTTGTGGTAAAAATATGATATTAAAGTATTCAATATAAACATGCTAATATAAAGATTATTCAATACAGGCAATTTCCAGACTTCATTATATCATCTCATGTTATTCAGAAAAATGTAAATATGATTAAAGACTCGAGATGATTATTAAATCCCTTATTATGGAAAACTTCCTCCTCCTAGAGCTAGTAAAAACCTTTATTGGTATCCAGAATCAAATACAACTCATGCCCTCTACTGAAACCGAGACAGCTGGCTTGCGCTTGCTCCTGCAAACTCGCAAGTTCAGAAATGCTTGCAGATCAGCGCCTGCAGAATGTAATGCTTCAATTTGTAGATCTGTGATTCCGGAACAGAATTTTGGTTGGCGGTGCTCAGTTGTGAGATTTTCTCTTCGCTTATGGTTGAGTTCGTCTCTAAACCCACCGTGGGGCAGACTGAGGCCACAACTTGCCGCGTCAGTAACACAGCTGAGGAGGGAACGCAAGGGACGCAAAATAAACATAAAAAAGAAAAACAAAACATGCAAAAAACGCAGACACCGCAACTCTCAGTACGCGACATAAACCATTCATTCCTCATGTATTTAAAAAGAGAAAAAGTCGCCACATCGTCTATTTTTACTCGGCATCCCTCTCGTGGTTCGTGTGAAGTGGCAAAGGAGGCTCTCGCTTGCAGAGTCACGGGGACGAGGCGCCACTTATGCCCTCGTGGTCCTTAGTGAGACTTTTTTGGCCGAGTATCGTTGATCGTATCCCTCTCGTCAGGCCAGAGTGCCCTCGTGCCGCTCCCGCCTGTGTGCCGACGCCGCCCCGCCATACTGTCGCCGCGAGAGAGAGAGAGAGAGAGAGAGAGAGAGAGAGAGAGAGAGAGAGAGAGAGAGAGAGAGAGAGAGAGAGAGAGAGAGAGCAGACATATAAACAGACGAACATATATGAACACTGCAGGCATACAGGAAGACACTAAGACAGACAGACAGACAGACAAGAAGCAGGGTAGACAGACACATAGGCAGACCGAGACAGAGACAGAGACAGAGACAACGTGGGAGGAGGAAATGGAGTCCGTTGAAACCCAAGTAAAATAGTGAGGATGGTTAAAGGAGGCAAGAAAAGTATAAAGTTTGAGCAGAAGGCCGACTGGAGGTGCTGGCGGTGAGGTGGTGAGTGTGGGGGTGTGGTACTATGGGAGTGTCGTGTTGTGTGTGTTGTGTTGAGTTGTGATGAGTTACGTTGTGTTGTGTTGTGTTATGTTGTGTTAATCATGTCCCTTCACTCAGCTTTACACTGCCCGCCTCGTCTGGCTGTTTGGCTGAAGCATGAATGGTCCTCGTAACGCAGTCAAACGCGGTGTAATCTTTCTGGCACATTGCACACACTTTTCACCTAATTCCCGGCAATTTTGTAATGAAACGTATTTTTTTTATCATTTTATTTGTGTGAGCTGAAATATTTTGCCGCTTTGTTTACGTTAAAGGGCAGCTGCTCCAATTTATCTGAGCACGCGGCGGGCTTTACTGACGACTCAATCTGTATTTTTTTTTTTCAGAGATAACACCATTTTCTCCTTCCTTTTTTGTCCCGATCTCAAAGCTGAGGAAATTTTGCAGACCCTTCGCTTAGAGGTTCATGTCCCAAGTGACGACTGTCCCCTCACCTGTCCCTGACACACACATTCACACACACACACACACACACACACACACACACACACACACCTGGTACATGAATATGATGTTAGGGACTCCAGCAGCAGATATATCGCGCACGTCTGCAATATGGTACTGTTGAGAGAGAGAGAGAGAGAGAGAGAGAGAGAGAGAGAGAGAGAGAGAGAGAGAGAGAGAGAGAGAGAGAGAGAGAGAACAAACATAATGACGCAAAAAAAAAAAAGCAGATAAGCAGACAGACAGAGAGACACCAACATTCCTTCACACATACAAGTAAACCACACACACACACACACACACACACACACACACACACAATAGAAAGAAAAAGAAATACAGAATAAACAAAAACAGACACACTCACACAGACACTCGTATAGATACAGTAACAAACAGAAGTCCACACAAACACAGACAACAGGAAAGACACAGACAGAAATACATTCACAGACAGGAAGGACAGAGAGAGAGGAGCAGACACAAGCACCTCTGGACGCGGTTGCCTTGTGCTATAAAGATCGTGGTGGTAGTTGTGGTGGTGGTGGTGGTGGTGGTGGGGGAGGGCATGGCGACGGCTGTCACTAAACTAAATTACATTTTATCTTTCTATATTTTTGGGTGTTTTACTTAAAAGATTGTTATCACTAATCTACTATTACTCCTATTAAAACTAATACAACAACAACTGCTACTACTACTATTATTTTTACTGCCACTACATCTTCAATTATTACCACCACCACCACCACCACCACTGGCCCAGACGTCTTCAAGGGAGAAGCACCAAGCACCGCGGCACTTCATGACCCACCCTGTGCTTCACTTTATGGGGCACGTCCTCCATATAATACATCTTTGTCTCGGCGCCCCGATGGCTCTCAAGATTCATTTTACGGCCCCGTCCCTCTCCCGACAGTAATTGCCCCGGCTTGTGTAAATGAAGGAATAAAAGGAATGAATGAGAAATTAGAAAGAATGAGATTGAGTGAGATTGAGATTTACGAGAAGAGATACAAGAGGTAATTGAGTAACTCGCGTAATAACCTTGGGATCTGAAGTTTTAAGATCAATGTTTTCTGCGCTTGATTGTAGTGTTTGTGATTTGTTTGCATAAAGCACAGCAAATCATGTGTCCCGCTGCCCGCTTATCTCAGGTTCGTGTGCTGAGTTTATGATAAAAGTCTGTAAGTTTATTTTTAGTCGGTGGCTCCCAAATTATCTTATATGAAGCCCAGCGGTGAGGTGTTTCAGAATACATGCCTAAGTGTTGCCGGTACATTGCAGTGGTCTTCATGACGCTGAATAGGTTTGTGTGCAGTGCTTGTGCTAAAAGTTTGTAAGGTTATTCGTTGTAGCTCGGTGGCTTCCAAAGTACTGTCAGCACATTGCAGTATTCTTCGCCAAGCTGAATCAGCTAACGTATTCTTAGTTTTAGTCACAAAATTCCTCGGTTTATTTTAAATACGTTAAAAGTTTATCCTCAGCAGAAGCATTATTAACTTTCGTAACATTGCGCTCGCTACGCTACAGTATTTTTGCACTGCTTGGTCGACTCGCATTTTCTCATTATCTTTTACATGAAAAATCTCTGTTTAAATTACATCTCACTTGTTGCACGTCATCTACATATTCATTTTCCAAGTTAAGGGTGGAGGAATATTCGAAATTCACTGACAAGTTCACACATTTTCAGTTTCCAAAGAAGAAAAAGAAAAAAAAAACTTCCTGCAGGTCACTTTTGCGAATTCTCGAGGAAAGCTGTTCTCCTGTCTAGTTTTAGTCTTTGTAATAATTATCTCTGTTCCTTATAGGTATATAGCTGAAATATTTGCTTCTTGCGCTCCTGAATGATACCTTGTTTTAAGATGGCTGGATGATGGCGTGAAGGAGCCTTGGCCTTTACTCTTCCTCTTTTCTTTTACGTTAGTGAGTGTAACTATCATAAACACCCTGAACAGGACCAACAACTCCAGTGCTTTTCTCCTGTGGCCTCTCTTAAGCCAGCATTCACAAACCTTAATCTCATGAGTTATTTTCAGAGGTCACGGAGATGATTGGTGTCTTCCTCTGTGCTCCCGTTCATTTCCCATGATGCCTGGAGTTCTTGACGTCATCATAACCTCGCCGCTTACAGGAAATGAAAACGGTAAAATTCATATTAATTTTACCTGCACGCGTGACCGAGGACATGAATGTAATTATAATTTTCCGAGGCACAAACTAGTCGGTTATTGCCGCTATTTGGAGGCAAGTTGAGCAAATATGTAAAATAGTGAAGTGTATAATAATTATATTGAACAGCGATTCGGTACCAATTCTTATATTTTCCCTCATGACGTATAGGTGTGTTGGCGGCGGCATTGCGCTCACTATGTTGTTACAAGGGAGCAGGTTTGTGTGTTTTTCCTTTCAGTAAATCTGGCCGCCTACGCTCCTGATTCATCTAAACTCATCCCTGGAAATTTTACCGCTGCCTCGTGAGTTGTTGCTTAATAATCTTACAAAGGATGAGTGTTGACGTAAGCAATGTGTTCTCAGTCACAGATGCACGAGAGTTCAATGCAGTTTCGTTTTCATCCTGACTCTCATCTGCGTTGTTTGTGACCCTGCCGTCTCTGTCTTTCTCGCCGTCAACTGTTTCTTGCCACACAAGTTTTCCTTCGTTTCCTTCGTGTTTCCATCAATTGTTATACTTGGCCAGTTTCTTCCGAGCTCAGACTGTTGGTGCTTTGATTTTATTGTGTCGGTTAACTTTTCTTTTTGAGTGTCGTGCCTCTTGTCTTTATCACTTTTTCCTTTTACTGGAGTCTGGCTTCCCTTCCCCAGCCTCCCGGTGGTGCCCTGCCGCCCCTCCCGCCGTCCCGAGCACTTTTCCGGGAGTCATCATCAACCTCCTCGGGGCCTCGCGACCTTCGGTCGTCGCTTGGGAATGATCGTGTTCCATTTTAAAGGCAGCTTCCGTTGCCTTCCGTCCTGCTCACCATGCTGCCTTGTTTCCCTTCTCGCGCCCGGCACACCTAAGGTCGCTGCTCCTTGCCGCCTGATCATCCGAGCACCGCTCTCATTTACTTGATGCCCTCACAGCCTTCTCTCTAACAATCTACAAAGGCTAAAGTGATTCTCATCATTCGTTTTCTCGCCGAAGAGTTAATACGAAGCTGCTCATTTTCTCTTTGGCTTTTATTGGATGCATAATATAGTCATGACTCTAAGATTTTCCTTTCCGCCTCTAATTCCACGAGTCTATCCCAAAGGCAATTTCTATTGCCTTTCATGTCTGCCACTCTGGCTGCCATTCTATAAATTATGCCTCGCTGTGGAGCTGGAAAACTGATTCAGTTTGAAATATAAAACGAAATATGTGCCGCAAATGGTTTGAAGTGCGCTCTGGTAATGCTGCGAGGTGAGGCCAGGCACTGCGTGCCCACCATACCCTGGCACCTGTCTGGTGGTGGTGGTGGTGGTGGTGGTGGTGGGTTAGTAAAGGTGATAAAAGAAATGAACACATCTGGGCTGGGCACACTGCGGCTCCTGGATTAAAAAATATTACAGACTGCTTGGCCTAGAGCCTCGGGGACATATTAGCGATGATTTGGCACATTTAATTTCAAGTCGGCGAAGACAAAGAGCACAGCACCAGACCGAGACCTTGCTTGTGTCCCGTCCAGGCTGGCGTGAGTTGAGTCTCATCATATATAACTTTACTGGATCATGAAGCAGAAAGGAAGGACGTAAGATACGTTACGGCCAAACACAAGACAAGCAAAACTTCCTGCCAGACTGAACAAGTGACACGTTGCAGAGGGACAAGCTCGCTGGACACGTCTTTGCTGCAACTGCCGATGCTGAGGCCTGACCTGCTGTGACATGCTGACAACAGTTTGACACACACACACCCACACACACACACACACACACACACACACACACACTATCCAGAGAAGCGTGAAGTTATCTGCCCAGAATTCATTGCTTTGAAGTATATGATAAAATAACTCGAAGCAAATATAATTAAAATGTCTCGTGTCTATATTTTCTATTAAATTTGTTTTAATCCACACAAATAATATTTTTCCTAATTCCATAAACAGTGTCTAGATATAATATGTAAAGGTATCTAATCTTATATAAATACAATAAAGCGTGTTGAGGGGAGCGTGCAGGTCTGTTAGAATCAGAAAAGGGACGTTATGTAAGACAGTTTGGGAACCACTGCTCCGCTATGTAATTATGTCACAGGCTGGAAGGAAAACTGCGAGACATGTCAGGTAGGGTGTGTGTGTGTGTGTGTGTGTGTGTGTGTGTGTGTGTGTGTGTGTGTGTGTGTGTGTGAAGGAGGCGAAGGAGATGCATCAGCGGGTTATGGTGGACGCGAGAAGAAAGATACAGTTATAAAGAAATGGATAACACATGTAAAGAGACGAGGGTGGAAAATGGAAAGCAATCATGAAATGAGGCGAGAGAGAGAGAGAGAGAGAGAGAGAGAGAGAGAGAGAGAGAGAGAGAGAGAGAGAGAGAGAGAGAGAGAGAGAGAGAGAGAGAGAGAGAGAGAGAGAGAGAGAGAGAGAGAGAATTACACGTCACCTGAAGCAGTGTCACCGCCAACAGGCACTCAAGAGACACAGCATTAAAGCAGCGCCATTCCTTCCACAACTTTTATTTTCCTACGAGTATCGACCACAGCGTCCTCCCCTCACACACCCTTCCTGTCCCTCCCCCTCACCCTCACCCTCACGCCATGATCTTTCCTCACTGACCTACCCAACTACCATCCTTAACTACCCTCCTCCACTCTCCTCACTGATCTCCTCTCCCTTCCTCTTTCTTCCTCTCCTCTTCCTTTCTGCCGCAATAATTAACTTTCCGAGATGTTGTTTAATGAATCTTGAAACTCGCGGCCTCACAAAATGCCTCCAGGCTCTGCTCGGGACAAGCCTCCATTATTCACTTTTCACTTCATCATCACCACGTCAGCCCCATCACCGCCTCAATGTCCGCCTCTCCTGCTTTCTTCACCAGCCAACACTCACCTGTCCACCCCCACTCTAACTCCGTCATCACAATACTCTCCTTCTTCCTTTTTATCAGCTCACGGCCTCGTTTGCTTCCCTACACTCGTCAAGAGGCAAGTTTTCAGCGTCCGCCTCGCCGCCTCACTCGCCGCACAGCTGCAGCACCGCCAACATGGCCAGCGCTTCTCACTTTGGAATGTTCGAGGTCTGTATTATTTATTTGACGACCCGTTCCCTGATAAACCTTGCCGTGTACACTGTACAGGACTGAAGCACTTGGACGCAAACTAGTAATGCTGATTTATTTTGCAAACTAGTAATGGTGATTTATTTTGCAAACTAGTAATGGTGATTTATTTTGCAAACTAGTAATGGTGATTTATTTTATTTTATTTATTTATTTTCTTTTATTTTTTGAAAGGGCAGGTTATCAGTGGAAAGGAAAATGTTAAATTAATGATTATTAATACCTGACTAAGCATCCTAGCGACCAATTGCTTCCCGGGGACTCGTTAAGGACTGCTGGTGAAGAGTCAGCCGCCGCGCCCACACGTGAACGTCACTGGCCCTGATCTGTCAGCTCGGCCTGGCGGGGGAGTGCCTTGGTCTGCACTGCATGCCGGGACCCGCGCCTCGAAATTTCAGCAACGCATCCATTATGTTGTGAATAACATGATTGCCGGAGAAGAATGGAGGGAGGCGCAGTGCTCACCCATCACGATGAAGTGACTGCTGCTGTGGCCAGACGGTGAACACGATGCATGCGCAAGATTCCTGAATGTGTCTATTAGAAGGGAGACGAGAAGAAAGGAGACATGAGAGAGAGAACGGAATGTCAACGAATGTGCCACGTCAGCAGAGATGCAGGCCGCTCCGATTCCCCCTTCCCCTGATGGCATTCACGGTTCCCTCCAACACCACTCCGCTTGGTGAGGCGCGGCGTGGACTAGCCCCGGTGGCCCGCCCCGTCCTGTAGCGTCCTTGCTCTACACTTCTCACTCTTTCTTGTCTCCTTCCTTCGTTTCTTTCATGTTACGGTTATTCCAAGAAAAATTCTGATAACATTTGCAGCCCGTCCCCCTCCATCCCACCCAACCCCGCCAGCCCCACCCCGCTCTGCCCCGCTCAGCCCCGTCCCACTCCCCCCCCCCTCTCCCCGCCGCCCCACGCTCACACTCACTTCATTACGGTGCCCGGCGGGATTTTCTTCGTGGGTAGATTTAATCCACTTAATTTTATCGCTGCAAAGAATGATTTTCTTTCGCTTTACTTTTTAGGTTTTCCTGATTCCCGTCAGCTCAGAGGGTCCCTCTAATTATATCCCTCTTTAAAACGGCGTCAGAATTAATGTAACTTTTAATGAGAAACCAAAACGACCTAATGATGTTTTAGTGCTGCTGTTGTTGGTGTTTGTTGTTGTTGTTGTTGTTGTTGTTGTTGTTGGTGGTGGTGGTGGTAGTGGTGGTGCTGGTTGTCTGTTTAGCCTTGCTCGCAACGACTGAGGATGTATCTATTTGACAAAAACACACCCAGCCTGCCTCACGCTGCCCTCATCTGAACTCTGCCGGCTGCCTCACCACTTGCCTCACGCTGCTGGCTGCCTCACCACCTACCTCACGCTGCCGGCTGCCTCACCACCTGCCTCATGCTTCCTGCTGCCTCACCACCTGCCTCACGCTGCCTACAAGCAAGTAAGCCAGCCGCCGCCACCACTGCCCTCCACAGCGCCATGATTTACTAGCAGCCTCACACCTCTCTGCCTCCTTAGCTTACAAGGAAGCTTTAAACTTCTCAAACTTTAGCCGTTTTTCCTGCCCATTATGTCCGCCTGTCACCTTTTACAATGAAACTAGTTACAAAAGAAATAACTTTTTTTTCACCATAATTCCCAGGCGCTCCTCGGCAGCGAGACGGGCCCAACAGCGCGTCCTTGAGTCGTCGTGCTGGAGGCGCAACGCATCCAATCAACACGGGAGTAACTCAGTCATAAATTCCGGTGAATGGTCGTCTCCCAGTCACACACGAAATTATGAAAGATGAGTTACGGCAGCGGTCCCGGCGCGAGGCCCCGCCAGGCGCTCCGCTGTGCCGCTGTGCCTCGCTGCTTCTCTGTCTCACAGCAGTGCACCCTCGGCTCGGTCAAGACAAAAGACCCATGTTTAATTCCCGGGACAGAGAGGCGAAGCTTCTTTCACCTCGAGGCAGTGTTTGCCCGGCGCAGACTTCACTACCAGGGGAGCGGGAATGAGCCTCACCCGCGCTTCTCTCCGGGGAAGAAAGGGTTCAGTGTTGTTAATAACGATGGCCCCGGTTCGTGCTGGGTGAATTTTTGTGATGTAAGCTGAATATTCTGATCATAATAACATTAGTTGTCTGTGTTGTCAGTGTTATCTGCTGGTGCTCTCACTAGATAAAATAATTAGTTAAAAGCAAAGAAATGTCAAAATTGAGATTCAATTCAAAAGACATTATTGCATTATTTCAAGCCATGAGTTGTTAGAAAGCTTGCGCGTCTTGTTTTGTACCACTGGCACGATGTCTGTGTGTAAACATTATTCAGTGAAGGAAGCGCGCGCCGTAGCACCAGCCCTGTCTCTCCTGTGTCTGCTTCACTTTCTCTTTACTGTCATCAATCTTCATATAATTTATTCCCATCTCTGTATTGATGAACATATTCGATACGCTGAGGTGCAATGGCCAGCACAGCGCGGAGGATTAGGAAGATTGATGCGCGGCTGAAATTCTTCATGGACTCATTTTTTTGTCGATTAAATATGCAAACTTGTATCGAGAGAGGCGACGCCTGACGCGCTTCTCATTTTTATGTAGGAGTGAATGATGGCTGAGGTGAGGCCTCGTCATACTGAACGCTTATGTAGTGATTTCATTAATAACTTTTCATGAAGGAAACGAGTGCTTCACCGCTGCGGCAGGAGAACAATTCCGCCCACTCCTCAATGAATATTGCTTTTTCAACCATCAAGGAATTGTCAGGAGGCACTGCAATTGGAAAAAAAACATCGATGATGAACAAACTGATTGGTTTGACAGGAGGTGTACACGGCGTTACATGGCACAGAAGTGGAAAGAAGCGGCACTTTGTTGTTGTGTTGCTGCAAGTCAAGGAGTGACAGCCTCGGGCAGCGAGGCTAGTGGTGAGAGTTTTCTCTCCTTGTGAAAACTTTTCCCATCAGGGAATACAAAGTTCGATGTCGTAATGCTGGACGAAATATTTCATTAGCGCCATAAGGACCGTCAATCCAAATTTACTGAAGTGTCAGCTGACGGAAGCTGACGCTGGTGTTCGCGAGATGAGAAGGTTTGTTTCTGTACACTTTACACGTCACACGTTTATGTGAAATGAAGGAGAAGACATTGCTCTTAGTGTATATTAGTAGTGGCCTCAAACTTACTCCCAATAATAACAAATTAATGTCCCGCTCCAGCTGACTTTCAAGATCAAGACTAATCGCCTTTCGGTGTTGCGTCACGAGGTCTATTCAGCCAGTGAGAATAAGCTGTCCTCGCCGCACACTGTCTCTGACTTCCACACAGAACAGTGTGTGCCCGAGTGTAGCTTCAGTGCTTCACGGCAAGCAGAAGATAGAAGTTTTGTGTGTGTGTGTGTGTGTGTGTGTGTGTAGGTATTACATAGACTGTCACGTTTTGTGAGTCACGTGGGAAGCGTGGGAAGCGACGGAAACAAAAAAATATAACCACTAAAAAAAAAAAAAAAAAACTATGATAAGCACAAAGAAAGGAGCGTTGATGGAGCGTGCGGGAAGGAAAGATTGAAATGGAAACAAAGAAGAAAAAAAGAATTGAGGCAGTGATGGATAAACGAAAGGAGAGTGACGCCTGGCTTGGGAAGTTCGAGGTCATGGTGAATGTAAACACAACCCAACACGAAGACAAACACACGACAAAAGAAGACGACTCCCCTGCTGGGTGCAGAATGCTGTGGTTCTGGAGCCTCGCACCACGGATCGTGGCGGCGCGTGTGTGTCAAGACTTACCAAGTACACAAAATTATTCTTACTCTCATGAACGCTTAATTCAAGAAAAATATAGAGTGATTCTATCAATTTCGGAATAGCTGGCAAGCCTGGCTGTCTGAAACGTCTGAAACGTCACGAAGGCGTGTAGCGCATCACATCGGGATTCGAATCTTTGAGTCGTTGATCACAGATATCAGATGCAAAGTGGACGTCAGCCAACCTCCGGCATTCCATAGCCATTCAGTATGGAGACTTCGTAAGACACGCGTGTTGGTATTGTTACTTTGCATCTTGAGGGACTCAAATGCAGAAATTTCGAGACGCTCAGGTGTACCGACACCCTGCAGGGCTACCAGTGCATCTCTCTCTCTTAAACAATATTTCCCGTATTTTTTCGTTCGTTGAGTCAAAATGACACGGGCAATTTTAGTAATTTAAGAATATTTTTCTGTATCACTGTACGTCTGGGAAAAAAAAAATATACATAATTAAGGCGTGGACATGGAAGAAAAATATACATAATTAAGGCGTGGAAATGTAAGAAAAATATACATAATTAAGGCGTGGACATGGAAGAAAAATATACATAATTAAGGCGTGGAAATGGAAGAAAAATATACATAATTAGGGCGTGGAAATGGAAAAGGACGGGAAAGATAGATGAGGAAAAAAGGCAGAGCTATCCTGTAATGAGTATTAATCTAAGGTCTGAGTAGAGAGAGAGAGAGAGAGAGAGAGAGAGAGAGAGAGAGAGAGAGAGAGAGAGAGAGAGAATGTTCTTTCCTTCCTTCCTCCATGCCAGTGGAGTGTTGAGTGTTGTGTGGTTCATGAGGGAGCTGGACAGGACAGCAGCGGCAGGGAAGGGGGCGCGGCAGGGAGGGAAGGGGGCGACGGACGGCAGGGGAGGGTCTTGAGACATCGCAGGCAAATTAGCCGTCCAGTTTTTCCGCTCCTGCCACCCGCGCCTTTGATCAGCACCATTATTCTGCCTTCTTGTCTTGCCAGTTAATCTTGGGGCGTCTTTCATCACTGAGGGACGCGCCGCCCTTGCCGAGCTGATGGGGTGATGGGTAGGGAGGTGATGGGATGATGGGTGGACAGGTGTTGGGTGGTGGGTGATAGACAGACAGGTGATGGGGTGCAGGGTGATGGGTTACAGCATGCAGCCGTCGCTACCGTTCATATTCTTTATAACTTTTATTTTCTATTTTTTCTCGTCTTCTTTCTTGTGACTCTCCCCATTTATCTCACCTGTACACCTTATCTCACCTGTGCAAGTCATCTACCGTACCTTACTTGATTGATTAACCTTATTATCGTCTCCTCCATCTTTACTTCCCTGTATTCGTGTCGCGTCGTGTAACTACTCATGTATTTGCTTATAATTATGTTTCTTGCTGTATCTGTAAACACACCACCAATAAAACTGAGCGGGGAGTCTTGCTCGAAGCTGTGCAGTGTGTCCTTGCAAGCCGCGCCGCCGCAAGTCGCCCTGGCTGAGCGGGACAAGACGAGGCCCAAGGAAGCGAGTTAGCCGAGTATCGCGGGATCCATCTCGGCCACGTCCTGCTTGTTTGTCTTGATCTTGCGCGGTGCAGAGAGAGAGAGAGAGAGAGAGAGAGAGAGAGAGAGAGAAATTCCACCTTTAAAGAACGTGGTGATGACAAGAGTTCACACAGGAATATTGCATCAGGGGAGGAGTCTTGCACATCTTAGCTCAGTGACAGCGAGGGGAGAGGAGGGCGAGCTACAGCTGAGAGAAGCGAGTGGAGGGGGGCGAGGGAGCTGTCAACAATGTCAGAGGTTACGGAGGAGGGATAAAAGGGGAGAGGCGTGAGTTAGAGGCCTTTCCCTGTCTTAGGCCTGAAACGCTTCCCTCTCTCATCACAACTGTTTTCAAAGGTCACAGAGGTCATTAGCCGAATATTTGAAGAGTGATTCCCCAGTTAATAAAGTAGAAATCTTGTTAATCTATCACGAGAATCATAAAAAAATAAAAGATAAAAAATCCTCAATTTCATGTAGAGCCTATTAAAAGCCTATTGAAAGTAGTGGAGTTTCTGGCAGAAATGTCTCATAATTCTGGTTTTAGTATGTTACCAAAGGTTTGAGGTGCCGTGTCCTGTCCTGTTAGCAAATAAAATCTTAAGAGAGCGTCGGATGAGGATGCTGTTTTGGCAGTGAATGTTTGATACCCCGAGCTGACTGGCAAAAATATGCTTTGGTCTCGTATCTTCATAATAGAGCCAATGTAAACTTGCTAAAATTTACGAGTACAGGCACTGGCAGCGAGACTAGATGTCATGATGGATACCCCGCCCACTCATCCTTTCGTGGCGTCGATGTGAGGTTCAGTAGGACCTGAGAGCAATCACCCATCCAACTAGCATTTCTATCGTTTTGCCTCACGCACACACACACACACACACACACACAGTATCCTTGGCGCCCAGTCCCCCCGAGCCTCGCACAGATAAGCCGAAGGTAACAAGTTTCCGTCTCTCCCTGTCAGTATTTAGCATAATTTCTAGGGTTTTCCAGGTGTTTCCAGGTGTTTTCCTAGATGCGGAGTAGGGGGTGGTGGAGGGGGGATTTGGAGTATGAGGGGTATGGAAGAGGAGGAGGAGGTACGGAAAGGAAAAGACGAGGAAAAAAAACTTTTTGGCAACATATTATTATTTTCCTTTTATTGATGGAGTTGTCATTGTTTTGATATTTAATTTATTAATAGAAAGACATACTAAATTATAAAATATAATAAGATCTGTTCTAGCTGTGCTTTTGTTTGTCGACAAAATAACAACTTCTTCACTTTATTTAATTTCACTTTTTCTTACCGGCACGCGTAGGTTTGCATTGGTATTTAATTTAAGACTTAAAAAAATATAAGAAACATGTACCAAGTAATAACATCCAATAAAATCTAGTCTCGCAGTTCGAATTTTCAAATTTAGAATAAGTTCGGTACTGGATATGAAAAATTATTCTTTTTATACGATGAGGAATTGGTGTTTTCTTTATTTATCTGGAAAGTAAAAAAAAATTTGTATTTAGAATCTGTAATATAATCTAGTCTGGCTGTGTTTCCTTTCTCGATATTATTGTGTTTTTGTGGTACCGTTCTTAAAAGTTACAGATTGTTTTTTGGAGTTTTCGTTATTATTACTGAGTTCGGTAATGTTTTTATATTTTGTGTATTAGTTAAAGTAAAGAGTAAGTCAGAAAATGTAGTGCATTCCTGTCTGGGCGTCTTCTTTCTTTTCGCGATTTTCATAATGAATTACGTTACGTAAATATAAGCTTCGAGACGGCCATTTTCCCTGCCTCCCTCTCTGTCTGTACATCAATATTCAGCTAAACTCCCCAGTGTTTCCAGACTTGAAGTGAAGAAAAAAAGAGAATTGACCACGGAAATAGATAAACAACCCCAAAAGTGCCTCAAATAAGACATTGAGTAGTGCCCCGTTCAGAGCGCACACTCCGAAAACGCGACGTCATCAGACCTTTCCCCTTGGCCGCCACTGTGTGTGTGTGTGTGATTCACACACACTGCTTGTCACCCAGCAAGCCGTTCCCCTACGGAAAGAGCTCAGACTGATCTTCGGGTAGGACTGTGTGTGTGTGTGTGTGTGTGTGTGTGTGTGTGTGTGTGTGTGTATTGCGCTACGTAAATATAAGGGCTGAGCGGCACATTTTCCCCTGCCTCCCTCCCTGTCTGTACATCAATATTTTAGCTGAACTTTCGGGTGTTTTTAGATTCAGACGTGAAGGAAAGCCAGAGTGAACCATGAAAATAGATAAATAACCCAAAAATGTCTCAAATAAGTTGAAGGATTGCAGGCCCGTTCAGAGCCCCCACCATGAAAACCCTCCTTCTCCCCAGCCTGCTCCTCCCTGCCCTCTCCCAACCCCGTGCCTGTGTCACTGCCCACCACTTTACCTCTCCTTCCTCTGCCCTGTGTGTGTGTGTATGTGTGTGTGTGTGTGTGTAATAGGATATTGTAACTTAACAGTACTAACATTTCTCTCTCTCTCTCTCTCTCTCTCTCTCTCTCTCTCTCTCTCTCTCTCTCTCTCTCTCTCTCTCTCTCTCTCTCTCTCTCTCTCTCTCTCTCTCTATCCTCCTCCTCCTCCAGTCCTTCTTCTAACACATCCGTGACAAAATTTCTTAGCTTTTTCCACACCTATTGGTGGAACTCCTCCAATTTCCTCCACCACTTCACTTTCCTCCATCTGCCCCAGACCTTCCTTCATCCCCCACCCGTCTCACCTCAGCCAGGGGGAGGCAAGGGATGCATTGAGAAGGAGAAAAGTGAGGAAAAGTAGGAGGGAGTGGGAATATGACATGGAGGAAGGATTAGAGAGATAGACTGGCTGTGTGTGTGTGTGTGTGTATTATGAGTGTGATAGTGTGGTGCTAATAGTAATAGTGGTATTGGTAGTAGTGGTGGTGGTGGTGGTAGTGATCAAGTGAATGGAGAGAGAGAGAGAGAGAGAGAGAGAGAGAGAGAGAGAGAGAGAGAGAGAGAGAGAGAGAGAGTTAGACACTCAGCATATGAAAACTAGCAAATTACAGACGAGTGGTTTGGTAGTTATGTCATTTGAAGGAAGACGCGTCACCTTGTTTTCCGCCGCACACCCCTCGAGGGTCGCGTGGCGTTGCCTGGTGCTGAGAAGAGTTTATCGTGCAGCAGACGTGAGCACATTCATGAATCTCGTGATGTCTTTTGTCGCGCTGTGATGTAAATCCGGAACATGTTTGCTCGATGGTCACAAACGAGGGAAAACAGGTTGACCTTTGTGTTCTGTGGTGGTGTTTTCCCCACGGATCGCTGCAGCCACACGTGCCCTCAGTCACCGTGAATGCCGGATGTGTGCAAGCAGCAGCAAGCAGGCGGGGGTGTGCGGCAGCCTGGTCACCAATTGTCCCACGTTGTGCTGCCAGTGCGATGTAACCTTCCATCCTTCGTGAACGTTTTAAGGCAGCGGGGCGTAACAAAAAGAAGGTTTGTGCAGTCCAAACATATCACTCACAAAACGTAAACATGAGGTGTCCCTCCCCTGGGGTGGGCGTGGGGTGGGTCTCCCCATCCCCGGGGTGCGTGGGGCGGGCCTCTCCATTCCGGGGGGCGTGGGTGTGGGGTGGGCCTTCCTGCATCGTCACGGGAAATATGCAAAGCAGGTCTTGTGGTATTCATAGCTGGATGTCAGGCCGGGTGCGTGCACGTCCCTGCCGAGCTGCCCGTGGGGGAGGAGAAGGAGGAATACAAAGGAATACAAAGGAAAGAACAGACAGCAACAGCCCTACTGGGCCTAACGAGGCTGTCTGTGTGTCTATTCTACCACTACCACTACAGATTCTAAGAGTTAGAGGATGGAGGACACTAGAGATCAAGGAAGGAAAAACAGGAGAGTATAGGGAGGAGGAAAGGCTAAGATGTGATAGGAAAGGATGAAAGAGAAATTATACTATTCACTACACTAACTAAAAAACATTTTATGTAGGCGCAAAGTACGTTATATGAGGGGTTGCTGCGAGGTGATTGTCCAACCTTTGTTTAAAAGTTTCTATTGTGTTACTATCGACAATATGTGCTGGGAGAGAGTTCCAGACATTTACAATTCTATTAAAGAAATAATACTTAGCCTCGTCTGATCTGAAACGCTTACCTATAATCTTGTAGCCATTATTTCGAGTGGTGTTGGAACTGTCAATGATGAGATAGTTGTTTACATTTACGTTATCAAAGCCCCGACACATCTTAAACAATTCAATTAAGTCACCTCGCATTCGCCGTTTCTCTAAACTGAACAAGTTGAGTTCCCTCAAGCGCTCCTCATAAGGCTTGTTCCGCAGTCGTAGGATCAACTTGGTAACTCTTCTTTGGACTCTCTCCAGCTTGTCTATATCTTTCCTGTAATGGGGTGACCAGAACTGGACGCAATACTCAAGTAGAGGTCGGACAAGTGTATTAAACAATGTGAGAATTACCCCTTCTGATTTGAATTCGAAAGTCCTACCAATAAACCCAACCAATTTATTTGCTGTTTTAACTACTTCCGAGCAGTGTTTACTTGACTTGAGGTCTGAGGTAATTATAACACCCAAGTCCTTTTCCTCCTTAACCTTAAGAAGCTCGGTACCGTTCATTAAGTAATCAGTGTGATCGTTGTTATTACCAATGTGCAACACTTTACATTTATCTACATTGAAGCTCATCTGCCACTTGTCTGACCAAGTGGCTAAGTGGTCAAGATCAGATTGTAATTTTCTTTTATCCTCAGACGTGACTACTTTATTCATTATTTTTGTATCATCAGCGAACTTAGATACTTTGCAAGTGAGGCCCTCATCGATATCATTAACGTAAATAAGGAAAAGAACAGGGCCGAGCACTGATCCCTGTGGTACACCACTTAGAACTTCTCGCCAGTTTGAAAATTTACCATTTAAAACAACGCGCTGTTTTCTCTCAGACAGCCAGTCTTCAAGCCAATTGAGAAGTTTTCCATTTATACCATGTGACTTCAATTTAGCTAGTAGCCGCTTATGGGGAACTTTGTCAAAAGCTTTTTGAAAATCTAGATACACTATATCTACTGCCTTTGTTTCGTCGTACATGGTGAAAACATCATAAAAGAAATCAAGCAGATTAGTTAGACAAGAACGTCTGTTTCGGAAGCCATGCTGCGAGTCATTGATTAAATCATTTTCCTCTAGAAAGTTCACTAAATTATTGCGAATTACTGTTTCCATTAGTTTACATACTACAGATGTAAGGCTGATAGGTCTGTAGTTACTTGGAAGTGAATTATCGCCTTTCTTTTCTATAGGGGTAACGTTAGCTAACTTCCAATCCTCGGGAACCTTACCGCAGTTAAATGATTTGGTGAAAAGCAACGAAAGGGGCTTACAAATTTGGAATTTAGTTTCTTTCAAGACACGTGGTGCAATACCATCTGGGCCGGGGGCTTTGTCAGTTTTCATCTTATCAATTACTTTGATTATCTCGTTTTCATGAAAAACGCAGACACGTAAGGGGGTTATGTTGTGGAGCATAAGGAGTGGTTCGGGGATTGTATGAGTATTTTCCTCTGTAAAAATTGAAGCAAAATAATCATTCAGTGTGTCCGCGATCTGAGTTTCTCCGGTGACAAAATTACCGTTATCTAGTGTAATGTGATTAATGTGAGATGTAAGGACTTTTTTATTTCGAACGTAACTGTAAAATTCTTTGGGACTGGATTTAGCAATGCTTGCAATATACATTTCTAGATTTTCCTTACTCTGTCTAATGAGCTTTTTTGATTCGCGTCGGAGTCTGTCGTATTCTAGTTTATCAGCCTCATTCTGAGAGGACAAATATTTACGGTAGGCACGATTTTTCTGCAGTAGTTGTGACTCAATGTTGTTTGTCCACCATTTAGGTTTATTTCTCTTGCATGGACGTCTTTTACGCATAGGGATACATGTCTTCACAGCATCTTCTAAAATGTACTTAAATTTCGCCCATGATTCCTCAATGTTACTATCGCCAAGTTCAGCGTTCCAATATGCGACAGAAAGAATTGACCTGAGTCTGTCGTAGTCTCCTTTTTTATATATGAAAACTTTTTCGTTGCTAACAATGTCCTTATATGCTTGAAGGTTGATGTTAAAGGAGACAATCTTGTGGTCACTTGTACTAAATTCAGGACCAATATTAACGTTAGATATTAAGTCATCGTTTGTTGAAAGAACAAGATCTAATATGTTGTCACCTCGTGTGGGTCCTTGAACGTGTTGCTTTAGGGAACATTCTAATAAATTATTATACAAGTCGTGACCAGAGTGAGAGTTAAGTGGATTTCCCCATGAGTTAACAGGTAGATTGAAGTCTCCACAGATGACTGTATCAAAAGTGTTACTTATTTCAGTGATTTGATCTTGTAAATTCTTATCGGAGGAAACATTGTGAACCGGAGGCCTATAAATAAGACCTATAGCAGTTTTCTTAGAACGTACTCTTAAATGCAAGAAGACTGAATCTATATTGTTAATCTTTTCGGTTTTTAGTATGGTTGGCTGAAGACTGGCTTTTACATACAGCAATACACCGCCACCTATCCTGTCTTTTCTTTCACTGCCGAACATTTCATAACCTGGCAAGTTGTATTCCGCAAGAAAGTCTCTGTTTGCAGAGTTCAGCCAAGATTCAGTAATACCAATAATGTGGTAGTTTTCTACAGCTGCCAGGGTTTCTAAATCTGAAAATTTATTTCTAAGGCTGCGAGCGTTGATTAGGCAAGCTTTTATAGTGTTGCACATGGAGGTTGGGTTGCGCGAGGAGGCTACTAAGAGCCTGGGGCTACACGATCTTGCTGGTCGTTTTTTGGTCTGAAAATAGAAACTTTATTACTAAGGAGTCTGCCAAGTCGTGCTGCTCCAATTCCATTTAGGTGTAAACCATCCGGCTGAAATAAAGAAGGTTTATTATAAAAGTTGTCCCATAGATTAACAAAGTCTACACCTTCCTCTGTGCAAAGAGAACGGAGACGGCTGTTAGTGCTGAAGGCTCTGTTGTAGAAGACAGCCGGTGCCCTGATGCGGGGGAGGATACCTGAAACAATAATATTATTGGATTTAGTTTTGAAGCGCTGTATCATCTTCTTGAACTTTTCCATGAGCTCTTCAGACCTAGTGTTTTCAACATCATTTGTACCTGCGTGAGGAGGAGGAGGAGGAGGAGGAGGAGGAGGAGGAGGAAGAGGAGGAGGTGGGGGTAGGAGGAGTAAGAGGCAGGAGAAGGAGTTTGCATCGAATATGACAGTGTCTCTTCTTAAGTTAAAATAAGAGCATGAAGCTTCCATTGCAAGAGATAATGAAGGCAGGGCGTGGCAGGAGCGGCAGGAGTGGCGGGGGAGGACGGCGGAGGCTTCTTCCTATGCGCGCGTAGCTGTAAAATAGAGAACCTGAATATGAAGATAGGAGACAGAGTTAGATTCTGATGAACCTTGTACGGCGAAGTGTTCGATGATGCGTGTTATGTGCTGAAGACTTGAAAGGTCCGTGGAGGCGTGGCTAACAGTGCGGTGGTGGCGTGGTTAGTGCAACAAGGCTTCGTGGCGGCTGGCGTGTTGAGGTCAGTGGTGGTGATTATTAGTGTAAAGCTCCTTGCGGTGTAGCGAATGCTGCTGGTGGTGTGGTGAACGATCTTGGCGGTGTGACGATGGTGGTGAGGTGTGGAGTGAGTCTCATCGTCAAAGGAAAGGGACAGAAAAGAAGAAAAAGATGCTGTGAAGTAGAGGACAACTTTTTCTTAGGAAATGTGTAACTTTGGCTGCGAAATATCCTCAAGAATTTGAAGATCCGTATTTTTGTCTTGTGGCGGGAAGTGTTGAAGGAAACCAACCTGGGAAACTTTAAGGAAACTCTGGTGAGCTTGAAAGATTCCATGCCACGAAGAAAGGGAAGAACTTTTGAAGGAAATAGATGCTGGAGACAGCTGGAAATGGAAAGAGGAAACTTGGAGTGTCTATCAGAAAAAAAATGACAGACAGACAGACAGACAGAGAGAGAGAGAGAGAGAGAGAGAGAGAGAGAGAGAGAGAGAGAGAGAGAGAGAGAGAGAATGTGACGGAAAGTGGTTATGAAGCTGCAGGAATAAAAGATTCGTCCGAGGGGTTGTAAAGAAAGAAGGGCAACTTTTATGAGCAATAGGGAAGGAAGAAGAGGAGGAGGAGGAGGAGGAGGAGGAGGAGGACGAGGAAGAGAGGGACTAGCGTGAGGTGAGGAAGACAGTGAGTGAGGGAGTGGTGGTGATGAGCGAAGACGACATGCACAAGTGTGAGAGGCGAGCTGAGTGTGTTTAGAGAGGAAGGCGGAGTGTGTTGAGAATGATGGAGGCGAAAAGGAGATGGCAAGGCTAAGGTTTCCCGCGGCAGAGCCTTGAGGGAGCGTTGATGGCGACCGCGGCGAGGCAGGGAAAGGGAAGTAAAGGAGGGAAGGAGAGACAAGAGTGTGAAAGTAGGAATAAAAGCGAACATAAAAGGAGTCACGCAGGAAAGCAGGAAGGAAAAGCCACCGTGCTGTGACAAGAGTAAAAGTGTCAGCAGGTTTGTAGTGAGCAGGGAGGCATGAGATGTGTGTAGCGTAAAACTGAGCCGCGAAGGAAGAAAGGAAAGAGGAAAAGTAGGAATATGAGATGACAGGGATGAAGTAAATAAGGAAGGTAAAAGGACATGGCCAGAGAGGAAGCTTTGAGAGAGGAGGAGGAAAATAATATTATAGTGGAGAGCAGAGTAAAGGTGACGAGAACAGGAGGGGGTATGAGCGGCACCCACACGAGGCTGATCAGGCAGCAGGAGGCGGCGTGAGAGGGAACATAAAAGTGAAGGAAGAATAATAACAAAGAAAAAGACAGAATACCAGTAGAAAATTAGCAGATAGGCAGGATAGCAGGTAAGAAGCTGCATGTGATTCGTTATTCCTAAGTGCTTGTTAAATGTCCCCTTGTTGTGTTGCCTTGTGAAATACAGCAATTGTTCGCTGGTGAAGGAGACCCGAGGCTTGGTTGCATTCCTTGTTTGTTTGGTGTTGTGTGTACTTGTTTGTTTTGTCCTTGTGTTAGACGCGTATTCACCACCATCACTCACCTCTCATCCCATTCTTTGTCAACACCACGCATTATTCCATACATCACCAGGCCCGCCCATCACTGCCACTACTCCTCTCATCACGTCTCACCGCCCGTGCCTCCGCCTGCCGTCACTCGGGAAGGAAAGAGGGGGAGGGTTGAGGGAGTGTTCTGGGCAATCACGTGTTGCCATATTGGAAAAGTTAGTTATTTAAGTGCAGTTAGAGAGTATAACTGGAACATTTCAACCAAAGCCTATTGTAGTGCCAGCCAGCTCTCTCTGACCGCCACGAAGAGAGATAGAGAGAGAGAGAGAGAGAGAGAGAGAGAGAGAGAGAGAGAGAGAGAGAGAGAGAGAGAGGATACATTCTTATTAGTAAAGGCGACAGAACTTGTTGTTTTTCATTTAGAAGTTTCCTGCATCTCAGTTATAGTCTCTCTCTCTCTCTCTCTCTCTCTCTCTCTCTCTCTCTCTCTCTCTCTCTCTCTCTCTCTCTGCCGCCCACCTGCAGCCGCACATCTCCGCCTCACCTCGCCACCCACCTCCACCCCGCACATCCCCACCCCGCCTCGTCCGCCACCCACCTGCACCCACACACCCCCGCCTCGGCCTCCGTGATTTGCTATAACCTGTACCTATTTTCTTTATCCTGCCGATTGCAAATGAAACTCTTAATGGCTATGTGTTGAGCGTAATAAGTGAACCTCCCTCCCTCCCTCCCTCCCTCCCTCCCTCCCTCCCTCCCTCCCTCCCGCACCCTCACCCGCCCCTCCTCCTCAGTACCGGCGTGTCATTAGCGGCCTAATGAGACAGAAACAAGTGGACAAAACAAATGTCAGAATATATACCATTTAGCACGCCGCCTCAGGTGTCGTGCCCCGCCATGTTTACAGAAGTGGACCTAAAATTAATATTTATTTTTATTTATCCATTTGTTTATTTACTTTTTCCTTTCCTGTCGCATTCTCTCTCTCTCTCTCTCTCTCTCTCTCTCTCTCTCTCTCTCTCTCTGTCTGTCTGCCTTACCAGTCATGGTTTTGAAAGCTTCCGCAACTCAAAACATGAAGATTAGATTTGCCTTGATGCCGTTGATCTTTTGGCTGCGAGGAAAAGGGAGCGATTAAGGGAGTGGAGGACAATATATATATATATATATATATATATATATATATATATATATATATATATATATATATATATATATATATATATATATATATATATATATATATATATATATATATATATACACAGAGTGTGTGAGTGTGTGTGTGTGAAGGAAGACCATGACAGAACAAACACATAAAAATGAATCATTACAAACAAAAATAGACGCAACGTAATCCGAACAGAGAGAGGTTAGGGACAATGGAGCTGCCCTCAGAAGCCAGTCTATTGAAGGGGCGGTGCTGGTGGCGGTGATAAAGGTAGTGGTGGTGAGGGTGCGTCGGGGATTCACGGGCGAGTGGAGGCTGAGTCACGAATTGGAGTGTCGGAGAGATGCAAGACAACCAGCCAGGCGTGAGGGGGAGAAAGGTGCCGTGAAGTTGTGGTGTTTGCAGCTCACAGGCTCTCCACTGCAATTTCTATGCCTTATTTAAGTCAAAGCTGGCTCGTCATCAGCTCGATACTCAATGCAATAAATATGCACACATAAAAAAAAAATACAGTAAGGTTGTACTCAGGTAGAATATAACAACCATGCTGATAATCCGTTTTCTTTGCAGGTAAGTGTGCCGTCACCTGTGTTCACGGAGGTCAAGGTAAGAAGCCACTGACCCACCACTCCTGCCCGCCACTCCGTCTGCTCGCCTTCACTTGGGTCCGCTGGAGATTTTTCATCGCCTTCGTTAAGACCTTGATTCGAGCAGAAAAGCTTTGGTCTTCCGCGAGTCCATAGTAACTGCGACCCGTCTGAATTAACTAGCAGTACTTGGTTTAATTTCGAGCAATACGGCAAGGTCTGAGGTCTGTAAGGATACCTAGCGGGCAGCTCAGCAGCCTATTGACGGCCAGGCAGGCAGACAGAACAACACTCATTACCTCCTCCGGTCAGGGTCCAGAAAAGTTTGTAACGAGGGATCACTGGAGGCTGACAGGCGTTAGCAGAGTTATCTGTGGTGCGTAGGGACTGGCGGAGTTCCGGTACAAACCAATGGGAAATTAAGCACGTTAGTTATCAGAGTCAACGAGTCTGAGGTGAGGAGAGGGGGGAAGGTGTGCACGTTGTGGTTGCCGATAGAGAGAGAGAGAGAGAGAGAGAGAGAGAGAGAGAGAGAGAGAATGGTGGGGGAAGGAGAGAATTGCCAATATGACGTGTGGGGAAGTCTGAGTGTGTTGGATGAAAAAAAAATAAAGTAAAAACTACTGTGATGATGGTAATTTACTCCGAACGAGACCAAGACGACTTTACTTAAGGAAAATTGCGGCCTTTTAATGTGGAAAACTGCCAACAAACATTTACTGAGATGACGTGGGCGGGAGAGCCATTACCACGTGTGTGTGTGTGTGTGTGTGTTTGGGTTGCCATCTCGTGTCGTTGGTGCTTCGGACAATGAATCCCGTGTTTCACTTTGGGCTTGACTGCTTAAGGAGTCGGCGCAGTGTTCCCAAGTATCGTGTTAACTCCCACTACCGACAGACAGACAGACCGACAGACAGTGTTGCATGTCTCACCGAGCGTCACACAAAGAGCCACGTGCATGCTGCTCATTACCCTCAACTCTTATGACCATGATTTAATTGAAACAGTGAAGGTATAACATGAATCTTTAATTAAATTACTTGCTGTAAACAAGCAATCCTCCCTCGCAAGCGGTCCGCTGTAAAAACACTTAATGAGACGTGCGGCTCATTGATGTGCTCGTAAAAAGTAAATCATTTCAGTTTTATAAGTTGCTATAAGGTTTATTTTCCAATACTTCGATCATACGGTTTATTTTCCTATAACTTTCAATAAGGTTGTTTTTCGGGTAGCTTTATTTATTTTCCCCTACTTCGATCATACGGTTAATTTTCCTATACTTTCCATAAGGTACATTTTAAAGTAACTATATTAATGTTCCCATACTTCGATCATACAGTTTATTTTCCCTTAGCTTCCAATAAGGCTCATTCTCGAGTAATTTGGTAATAAATATGCGAATAATAAAATATGCGAAGAAGAAACAAAGGAAAACTGGCCATGCAAAAAACGTGATTCCCTCTCTCTCGCTCTGTCTCTGCCAAGGCAGCAGGTGGTCACGAAAATACGTGCATTGCTCACATGATGGCCGCCGCACACGGCGGTGTTGTTATTTACTTGTCCTGATAGCTTAATCTAATCTAACCTAACCTAACCTATCCTAATCTAATCTAACCTAACCTAACCTATCCTAATCTAATCTAACCTAACCTAACCTAACCTAATCTAATCTAACCTAACCTAACCTAACCTAACCTAACCTAATCTAACCTAACCTAACCTAACCTAACCTAATCTAACCTAATCTAACCTAACCTACCCTACCCTACCCTACCCTACCCTACCCTACCCTAACCTACCCTAACCTAACCTAACCTAACCTAACCTAACCTAACCTAACCTATTCTAACCTAACCTACCCCTTTCCCCCCCTCCCCCCTCCCAAGACAGCACTCCCTCCCCCCCTCCCGGCTGTCTTCCCTCCCCCCTCCCCCCTCCCACCTATCCTATCCCCTCCCCCCTCCCCCCCTCCCCCCTCCCACCTAACCTATCCCCTCCCCCCTCCCCCCTCCCCCCTCCCCGGGCAGCCGACTGCCCTGTGGGGCCGGCTGCCCCCCTCAGTCAGGGAAGTAGTCCAGCAGGGCGGAGTACACCACCAGGGTGAGGGACAGGGTCTGTGCAATGGCGAGCAGGTTGTCCCACAGGCCGTGGGACAACCTGCTTCCAGCCCTGCCCCTCCCCTGGCGAGCCTTCCCTGGCTGGGGGAGTTGGCGCTGTGGTGGGGGGGAAGGGGCCACCACTCCCTTCCCCACTCCTCGGAGGACGAGCCCCGCTCCCTCGTCCTCCGCGGGGGTCGTGGCGCTCCTGGCCTCCTTTTGCCCCTCCTCCGGACTGGGGGCCGAGACCCACAGGCCCAGGCTATCCTTCCCCGGGCTGGCCGCCACCACCTGGCCAGCCTCAGGGGCGGGTCCGGCCTCCTTCCCCGGGCTGGCCGCCACCACCTGGCCAGCCTCAGGGGAGGGGCCGACCTCGTGTCCCAGGCTGGCCGCCACCACCTGGCCAGCCTCTGGGGCGGGGCAGGCCTCGTGCCCTGGGCTGGCCGCCACCACCTGGCCAGCCTCAGGGGCGTGGCCGGCCTCGTGCCCCGGGCTGGCCACCACCACCTGGCCAGCCTCTGGGGCGGGGCCGGCCTCCTGCCCCGCCTCTGGGACGCGGACAGCCTGGTCCTCTTGGGGGGGCTTGGGGCGGCTGCCCACTCTCTTGCTGTTGCAAAAGAGCACGGGGCAGCCCTGCCCCTGCCCCCCGTGGACACCCAGACCTCCGGCCAGGCTGAAGTACAAAACGGCGTGACGCCCCGCCGTAGTGTACTTCAGTCCGGCCAGGAGGTCCCTCAGGGGCAGGTCCTGGCAGAAGACTGTTGCGCCTCCTGCCAGGCAGTGCACCCTGATGGGTGTCTCCTGGTCCAAGGCGGCCAGCTTGTCCATATTCAGGCTGGCCGCCTGATCCGACACGAGGGGCTTCGCCCCCCCCTCGGCCCCTTGCCGGAAGGTAAAGGAGGCCAGAGAGCGCCTCCCCCTCCCACAGCAGCCCCCCGAGCGGGGGCGGGACAGCCTCACGGCGTCCACGCCACACTCGCCCAGGAGGCTCAGCCGTGCCTCCACTGACAGTCGACTGCTTTTTCCTCCCATCCTAGTTCTCATGAAATTAAAAATGTACCTTGGTTCAGTTTTGGCTGAGTGGCGAAAAGTAGGATGGTGGTGAACAGACCGCCTGAGAGAGAGAGAGAGAGAGAGAGAGAGAGAGAGAGAGAGAGAGAGAGAGAGAGAGAGAGAGAGAGAGAGAGAGAGAGAGAGAGAGGTTGATTGATATTGATTGATTGATATATTTTGTTTGCCTTTTGTAACATTAATGCATTTCTGCATTTCATACACAGTTCAATACGTAAGGCCAGGTCCATCAAGCCGAAGCTTTTATACAGACCTGAATAAAGAATGACACAAGTAGCGCAAATGTTTACACCCTGACTTGTTCCTATTTGAGCCGCCATTTTGCACATGATAGAGGTAATAATAGACTACTTGTTTTGTTGTTTGCAGCACATGACACAATAATGAGTGATGGAGTGTATAGTATGCTATACTGTGCCACATATATGTTCACATACGTGAACTTGGCGAACACAAACACAGGTAGACACACTTACATAGATACCCACAAACATACATACCACAACATATAACTGCATACATACACACATTCATATGTACATGCACAGACACACACACTCACACATATGCAACCTGTATGCGAACATACGTACAGCATGATGCATACATGCGGGCACACAATACACGCACACACACACACACACACACACACACACACACACACACACACACACACACACACACACACACACACACACACACACACACATGGCCACATACAAACCTGTGCACATACATACACATACTCACATACATACATAACAAATGTATGCATGGTTACATACATACTTTGCCGTAACATATGTTATATTAGCCAAAGTTTTCTATTAATGATATCATTGTTGGTGATGTACATACACACGTCCACAAGATGTGCACACCTGACATGTGTGTCTGTGTATCAACACATAACAGAACATGATTCACAGACATTGCTATGGTTAACATTCATAGTTTAGAAGTAAGAAACATTTCACTTTGCTTTTAAACAAATTGATAGAGGTTAGTGATTTAATATCGTGCGGGAGGCTGTTCCACTCCCTGACGCCGCGCACACTCACACTTCTCTGTTCGTGGACAGTCCTACAGAGAGGAAGTTTGAGGTCATCTGGCCTTCTATTGTTATTAATATTATTGGATAGTAATTTATAAGATGTATTATTGGGATATATGTAAATTGATTTGAAAAGAAATATACAAGTTTGCAAGAATATTATATCGGGGACTTTCAAAAGGTTGTGTTCACAAAATAGAGGATTAGTATGATCGTACCGTTTTTTTCTATGAAACATTACTCTCGTTATTTTTTTGTGCGCAACAAATAACCCATCTAAGAGTGTTTTAAAAGCTCCCCCTGAAATTGCCGAACAGTTTATTACATGTGGATAAACAGTAGACATATATATTAATTTCAGACATTGGACAGTTATATTGTTTGTAATTTTGTACAAGACACCAGTTATTTGTGACAATTTACTACAGAGTTGATGTAGGTGTTGTTTTCATGTTAATCTATCATCTATTGTTAAGCCTAGAACATTAAAATCCCCCATTACATAACATTTCATCTTTAAATTCGATAATACTTGTAAAATTTCTTCCATAGACTCAAGAAAATCAGTGAATGTTGAGTTGGGAGTCTATACACCATACCAATTATAAATTTAATTGTTTTTAAGACTTTCATGAATAATGCCTCAATATGTGGTGATTGCAAACAAGCATCATCAATAATAATAATAATAATAATAATAATAATGATAATAATAATACTTTATTGCTCTTACAGAGAATTTGTCTTGTGCTTGCCAAAGTATAAAAGAGAAATATAGAAGTATAAAAATTCTTAAAACTACGAGTATCAGTTACATCTATTAAATTCTCAATCATAAACTATCAAAAATAGAACACATTAAAATATTAAAAGCATTAAAAGTATTGCTGATGTCCCTGAGTGCTGCCTTCTTTTACAACTGTTGATTCCCATTCAATATCCTGATACTAGATGGAACATACGACTCCCTATACCGAGATGTTCGGCCCTGCACAGATCTCCATCTTCTGCCAGATGGTAACAATTCGTAACATGTGTGCAATGGGTGACTGGAGTCTTTTATTATGATATTGCTTCTCTGAATAACCGCTCGTTTATACAGTTCCAACAATGGTTTTGTATTTTTTACTTTTAATCGGCTACATTTCTTTATTATCTTGCTTAGTTTACCTTTAGATTCCACAGTACTATTTCCATACCAGCAACATATAGCAAATGAAAAAACTGATTGTAGTATACTACTGTAGAACAAATCCATTATCTTACTACCAACTTTTAACTTGCATAGTTTCCTAACAAAAAACATCCTTGAGTTTGCCTTCTTATATATTTTATCTATGTGAGAGGAAAAGTTGAGTTTATTGTCTATGATCGTTCCTCAGTATTTGTATTCTTCTACTACTTCAACAGTTTCATCATTGATTTCCAAAGGTTCATGTTGTACGGGAGTCTTACTAAAATCAATAATCATCTCCTTACTTTTGTTAACATTTAATTCTAAAAAATGATCCCTGCACCATGTACTAAAATTGTTAATTTCTTCTCTATAAATAACATCATTACAAATAATCACACCTTGAAATTTACTAAGAATGTAGCTAGCTAGGCCACCACTAAGGGTAGACTTATTTTGAAAGTATGGCATGTCATGATCTAATTGATACACATTACAAATAGTGTCATTAAGGCGAGTTTCACATAAGCCAAGGACATCGAAAGTGACACTGGATGGACTTCAACACTGGTCGTATAGGGAGTCCAGGTGTTGAGGTACACTACTGATACTGTAGGAAAATATTTGTAAGCTGTTACTAGGAAACGATTGACTGTGTAACTCATTACAAAAAATATAATCGCATACGGGATCACGTATTTTAGGTTCACTTAGGTGATCTACACTATGACTAGGATGATCTGCTTCATTACAAATGTTAACGATTAATGTATTAAGAACACTTAAAGAATAACTTTGATTATGGATTGCATTAATAAGCTCTACATCATTACTCTTGTGAAAAGGAAAATGTTCATTTGCCATGATAAAGAAGATGAAAAAGCATTAATTCCTGTAACAGTTGGGTAAAATATGAGAGAGAGAGAGAGAGAGAGAGAGAGAGAGAGAGAGAGAGAGAGAGAGAGAGAGAGAGAGAGAGAGAGAGAGAGAGAGAGAGAGAGAGAGAGAGAGAGAGAGAGAGAGAGAGAGAATTTTGTTTATAGTGGATATTATATGGAAAGACAATGAGAACTGTGACTGGACGGGAGAACAGAAGGAAGAACACCTCTGGCCTGGCCAGCGGAATCGGAAAAGAAGGGAGGGAGGGCGGCGGGGAAGGCTTCAAACGCAGACCTGGGCCGTTATACATAAACATTTTTGATAGGGTAAATGTACTTTTAGTGATCAGTTTTACTTTTAGTGGTAAAAGTTCTTTAAAAGTAATAGACAATCACTTTTAAGAGCCAAAAGACTTTTATCGGCTAGGAGTGGTGAGGGGGACACCTGTCTTGCTTGAGTGTTGCACGATCTTGCTGCGTCCCTAATCTCTGAGACTGGCTTTTGTGGGTTCAAGGGAACGCGTCTAACTTTTCATAATTTTTACTTAATTTGTATTATTGACATATATTTACACGCAGACGACCATAGACGACTTCCGACAACAACGAAAAACTACGAGAATTGTTTCACCTCCCCTCAAATTAATTCCATTAAATATCTGGAACACTTCACATTACACTTCGATTCAAATCACTTCACATATTTAATACTCAGTGATAAATCACATCCTACACAAACCTCACTACTAATATTCAGTGAGGAAGCACATCCCACACCTGCCAGACATGGGCATGATTTAAAAAAAAATTATTATGATTTGATTTTGATTATGGTGTGGAATACTTTTTTTATTGTGATTAAATGATGATTAGTTTAGTTTTGGTATTTTTGATTACGATTATTTTTTGTCTTTTTGTGCATGATTTGTATTAGATTATGATTGCAATCACATCTCGCTGTGATTATTTATAAAAAGATAATGATTAGCAATGATTAAGTACAATGCCTAAACAGGTAGCAAACTACATCTGTTAGGTGCACTGTTCCATATTTGAGCACGGTAACATAACCGTTTGAATCACTTACTAACTAATGGTATTAAAAACATACATAGTGTGCAAGAGGATTTATTTGTTTTTGCTTTACAGTACATAATACATTACTTCTATGAATTTATTTCAAATCATGATCACAGGCTTTCACAGCAATAATGAAAACAAAGTATTTCTCTTTGAAAAATATAGAACTTGTTATACACATGATTTCTTATAGGCTAGATTATTTGTCATGTAATGTGTAATTTACTAAGTGTTTGTTACACTTGATAAACATCAACTCCTCAAAGCGAACATCGGTCACTGTGCATCGTTCAGGACGAAAGACTTTCCCAGCAAGAGAGAAAAGTGTCTCAACTGGAGCTGATGATGGTGGGATACACAGATATCGGAGAGCCAGTATAGCTAGTTGAGGTAATGGTGACTGATTCTGTTCCCAGAAGAGAAGGGGGTCACTGTCATCCTCTGTTGTTGGCTGACTCAGGTAGGATTGTACTTGTGATAAAGTTGATGTTAATGTACAGAGGGAAGAGCTCGTTGATGCTGATGGTGTCATGAATCTGAACAGCCTGCACTTCTTTGTAGGGGCCTCCTTATTTTCCTGAAGGGAACCCTTTTCTTCAGTGGCAGTGGACTTAATGTCATGTACTTTAGACTTCAGTAGGGATGTGATGAACATGACTTGTTGTGGTGAGCACCAGTCCATGTTGAAGCGTGGGTCTAGGAGTGAAGCCAGCTGAAACATCGCCTTGTCTTCACAGATCTTCAGTGTTTTCTTGATGGAGCTTTTGAGAGTAGTAATCACCTTTGACTCGTGTGCCTGTGACGGTTGTTCAAGCTCAGCTTTCAGTCCACGAATGCACGGAATTGCTCTGCTTGACGTTACAACATTCTCTCCCTGACACTCTAGAGTTGCTACTTCAGATGGTGTCAAGATGTCTGTTACCTGCTTGATGAGATTAAGTTCATATTTGGTTATCTTTACTGGACAGTTTAGCTGATGAAGCTTGGCTGGATCAATATTGAGAAGGGAGCGAAGCATCTTGTTACTGGTGTTCCATCGCGTTGCATTTTTGTCCCGAGGTCTGCACTGACTTGGACAATGTCAGATGGCAGTGCAGAGTGACGAACGTGTGACGCTAGACGTGAGGCTTGTCCAGTGACTCCTGAGACAGGCCCTGCTTCTTGGAGCCCATCTTTCACAGTAGTTTGTAAAGTGTGAACAAAACATCTGACATGGCCAGGCAATAGCTGCAGCAAGTTGTCATTGTTATCAGGAATGTGAAAGGTGTCATCCTCCTCTTCGCCTTCACTGTCTTGATTAGTGTCCGCATCGTCCACACCGGGAAGTGTCACGAGTGCCTTAAGCACATTGGTGCCACTGTCGGTTACAATTGTCAAAATCTTTGTTTGTAGGTTAAAGCTAGTGATGATTTCTGTGAATGTGGCATGGATCTTTTGTGCAGTGTGGGACCCTTTGAATCTTGTGCATGCCAACAGTGTTGATTGGAGCTGGAAGTTATCATTGAAGTGACACGTGATCCCAGTGCACGACCGCATCTGTCTGTTTGTGCAAAGGTCAGGTGTAACACAGACGTAACCAACAGAAGAAGACTTCTTATTGAGATGTTCCTGTAGTTGTTGAGTTTGCGAAGGAAGAAGCTTGCTGCTGAGCTCCTTGCGGCTTGGGCTGCTGTAGCTGGGCTAAGCCTTGTTAAGAAGAGCTTGAAAGTTAGCATCCTCAACCCTTGAAAGAGGTTGGAGAGAGCCGGCAATGAAGCGAAGGAGTAACTTCTCCATTTCCTTTTGCCGGCGATCACTATTGCACCATTTTTTCCTTGTAATAGATATCCCAAAGTCAATTATTGGAACAAGGGCTCCACCAGCTGCTGTTGTTACTGCCTCCACGTTGCTATCCACCTTGACATCTGCATGAGCTTTCCCAAAGTAAAAACAACTCAATACATTGCGGTAATTATATATATATATATATATATATATATATATATATATATATATATATATATATATATATATATATATATATATATATATATATATATATATATATATATATATATATATATATATATATATATATATATATATATATATATATATGAAACTTTATCGTGAAGCCTGAGGGGAGAGTGGGAGTGAGTTTTTCTTGCTATTTCAATTGTTATTTTTTGGTGTAATATAGACACACATATATATGGCATTGCATTAAGAAAGAAAAACACTTTTCATTATGAAGCAACGGTCTGGTTAACAGATAATGGCGGCGGCACACTAGGACAATGTCAATGACTGTTGGTTGTTTTTGCTACTGCTTTTCTGTTTCACTATTCAAAATGAGTGGCACGTTGGGGGAGTTTGGTTGTTGAGGAGTACAGATAACACTTTGGTCTAGCATGTTGCTGCTCACGTCAGGATTCAAATATATCTTTTATTTGTATGTTTTACTGTACAGATAAATTAAGATGCAGCAATATTTATTTGTAATTTTGTTCCTGTTACATATTGAAATGCTTTATTTGTAAATATTCGTAATTATTTCATTTCATTAAGCATTCCGACTATCTTCGAGCTGCCAGTTAGCTGTTATATATGCAATGTTACCAGCGAAACATCTCTGTCTGTCTCACAGTCTCTCTAGAGAGCGCAAACTTTGATTTCTGACTCGTTAACACTCTCTCTCTCTCTCTCTCTCTAATTCACGTAGAGAGGGAGAGAGAGAGAGAGAGAGAGAGAGAGAGAGAGAGAGAGAGAGAGAGAGAGAGAGAGAGAGAGAGAGAGAGAGAGTATTAGTATGTAAAATTCTGATACATTCGTGTGAATACAATTTCTTGGACAGATATCACGCCGCTGCCTCTATGTATTTACAGAACAAGCCAGCGCCAAGTACACGAGTTGGGACGAAACGACACCGTGACGCAGTGGGTCTCTGGTCTCGTGGAGAGTGATCTGCCGCAAGAGGAAGAATGCACGTGAGTTTTGTCCTGGCCGCGGAATTCCGGATAACGCAGGTGTCTGGGAGAGTGGATGATCAGACAGGACTGAGTAGATGCTGAGTCTCGGGAGTGAACTGTGTGGTGCAGGACTGTATCGGTTATGCAGTCCCTTTTAACGAGAGACATCGTGGAGGAGGCTGGCGAGTGCTCTCAACACACGTGACGGAGCGGCGCCTTGGTAACTGTCACCGTGGCCAGGAAGTCTCTTGTGCTGAACACTGCAATGTTGTGTTATCAAGACTGTGTATTGGTGCAGCGCATACAGTCGGATCACTAAGCGTGTTGTAGTGATGAAACTATGGAAACTATGGCGAATGATTATTGATCGTTGGAGAAAAGCATAGGTGTGATAATAATTCGGTGCTTGAGTTACACTAACACTCCATCACTACCGCCACCACGGCCATCACCACCGCCATCACCACCGCCATAACCACCGCCGCTACTAAGAGTAAGTACATGATTCTTGTTCTCGTTAGTAGTGATAGGAAGGAAATATCTCCATTTTTCCCCCGTATACTGTGGAAGTGCTGCCTCAACACACCGCCGCCGCCGCTATGAGAAGTACATGATTCTTGTTCACCTTTACAGTGTTGTGTTGGTGGGTGGCTGCGGCTGCGATAGGAAGTATTGTTACACCGTTATGATAGCGCTGGTCGTGCGAGTGAGGTAACAACTCGGAACAATTCCTAGTATTAAGGAAAGATCACATTGTTTGCTACAGAAGACCATACGGCATGGAAGTGGGGGGGGCGGTCTTTTGATGAATAAATAAAGACCAGGAAATTATATTTTTTACACGTATCGTTAAGCTGAAGTACCATGCTTAGTAGTAATCAAATTAAACAGTATAATATCAAATGAAAACCATAGATATACTCACCAGCACACACACCTACGGTACACTGAAGCCACAGAAAAGCTTATAAAGATACGGAAGAAGCAATGAAAAGACACAAGACCCGGAACCCCGGCTGCACTTTGCTCCCGGCTTCACATTCCCGGCTAAAACCAGCCAATAATTGCACTTTTTTTAATTATTATACAGAGAAAGAGAGAGAGAGAGAGAGAGAGAGAGAGAGAGAGAGAGAGAGAGAGAGAGAGAGAGAGAGAGAGAGAGAGAATGTACGTGGTGTGTTTTACTTCTTATACTCATTTCCAGCATTTTTTTTCTCCTGTCGCTAAAGATTATGACCGCGCTGCCAGGGACTTTGTACTTACTCTCACCATTTTTCAGTCCAGTTCACTAATGCAGGAGTAAAGCCACATTTTCTCTCTTTAATCTCTTGTAATTGTCAACACCACAAGGATCTCCATTTTTTCTTATTTAAGCCACATTTTTTCTCTTTAATCTCTTGTCAACACCAGAAGGATCCCCATTATTTCTTATTTAAGACACATTTTTTCTCTTTAATCTCTAGTCAACACCAGAAGGATTTCCATTATTTCTTATTTATCTTCCTATGAGTTGAATTAGTTCAGTGAAGGAATACCATGACACACCTGGAACTGGTCTTGGTGTCTGGAACTTTTCGTTTTGTTGTTTTTATGTGTAAACACGAAGGTAGTTTGATTCTGGTTTATAATGATGGTAATAGCAGAAGTAGTAGTAGTTGTTGTTGAAGTATTAATGTTAGTAGTAGTAGTAATCGCAGCAGCAGCAATAGTAGCAGTGTACTTTCAATACATAACCTACACAGTACCTGTATAGTCCTTACCACCACCACCACCACCATCACTTCTACTACCTCCAGCATGTCAGTGGGCGGAGTTTTGGAGATTCACAAGACACACAATACTCTTACATTTTAAAACATTTTCCCAACCCCTGGCATGTCTTGTGCGGCGTAAATAATGAAACAAGAGGGTCCGCGTGTTCCCCGTCCTGTCCTGCGGCTTAGCAAGGGGGAGAGGCGGCCTCCACTTAGACTCTGTTTTGATATGTTCCTTAGAAACTGCTTATGTTGCAGCTGGCGGGTCCGAGGCAGGCGGCAGTATCCCAAGACGGTACAAGGACACACCTGCCGGCCTGCGTTTTCTACTAAGAGATAAGGAAGAGTCGCTATGATTAAAAAACGAATTTAAAGATTGCTTATGGAGAGAAATGCGTGTGGCTGGCGTGTCATAAGCAGCGTGTGCGTTGCTTCAGTTCATGATCTCGACGTCTCACCTGGCAGGCCTCTGTGTTTTAGTCCGAGATGTAGAGGAGTCTCTGTGACCAATGAGCGAACCAAAAACATCGCTTATTCAAATCAGTGTGTGTAGCGTGTGTCAGAAGCTTTGTGTGTGTTGATTCTGTTCATGACGTTGTCACACCTGCCCGGCCTGCGTCTCTGGTAAGAGATAAACTAAAAGATCGCTGATGCAACAGAGGAGTGTATTAGTGTCAGAAGCAGCGTGTGTTGATTCTGTTCATGATCTCGTTGTCACACCTGCTTTGCCTCCACCATAAGAGATGACATATATATATATATATATATATATATATATATATATATATATATATATATATATATATATATATATATATATATATATATATATATATATATATATATATATATATGTGTGTGTGTGTGTGTGTGTTAAGTCGTCTTGTTTTTAGCTTAATTTTGTAAAAAAAAAAAAAAAAAAGCGTAGGAGAAGAGAACGGAGGAGGAGAAAAAAACATGAGAGTCATGAGGTGAATAGAGATGCCAGTGACCTCGACCGTGCGTTCTTCCCAAGCACGTGCACAGACACTAAGACTTGACGTTTGTGTGTGCGTGCGGGTGCGTGTGTGCGTGCGTGTTAACCTGCTGGTGTTGGCTTGATAACACCACCATGCAGGCAGCACGCATCATATGGAGTACTTTACTTAATGCCACGCAGATGAAAAGACCCGACACTCAGGAGTCCAGACAGGAGGCGACAGGGGGTGGGGAGTGACTGGCTTACATAAGAACATAAGAACATAAGAAATAAGGGAAGCTGCAAGAAGCGACCAGGCTTACACGTGGCAGTCCCTGAATGAAACACTCCTACCTATTTCCACCTATCATCCCCATCCATAAACTTGTCTAATCTTCTCTTAAAGCTCTCTAGTGTCCTAGCACTAACTACATGATTACTGAGTCCGTTCCACTCATCTACCACTCTATTCGAGAACCAATTTTTTCCTATCTCCTTCCTAAACCTAAATTTTTCAAGCTTGAACCCGTTATTTCTTGTTC
>NW_026973742.1:237500-242500 GCF_035594125.1 Scylla paramamosain
TTTAGTACGAGAAAAAGAGTGAAGAATGTATGCCTCCATGCCAGACACTATCACCTCTGTTATGCGCTCAGCACACAAAGACGTGTCTCTGACACGGAAGCAGTAGTCATTCCAAGGAAAATCAGCAAAATACCTCCTCAGGTCCCCCCAACTAGCAGAGGCAAAACGCCAGAGGCACCTTCGCTTAGGGGGATCCTGAGGAGGGATTGGAGTGATAGGACAAGATAAAGATATGAGATTGTGATCGGAGTAGCCCAACAGAGAAGAAAGGGTGACAGCATAAGCAGAAGGATTAGAGGTCAGGAAAAGGTCAAGAATGTTGAGCGTATCTCCAAGACGGTCAGGAATACAAGTAGGGTGTTGCATCAATTGCTCTAGGTCATGGAGGATAGCAAAGTTGTAGGCTAGTTCACCAGGATGGTCAGTGAAGGGAGAGGAAAGCCAAAGCTGGTGGTGAACATTGAAGTCTCCAGGAATGGAGATCTCTGAGGGAGAAGGCTTTCATTTTTTTTTTTTTTTTTTGGTACTAATGGCAGTCATCAAGTCCGTCAGTTAGTCCGTCATTTAATCGTCACTCAGCCAGTCAGTCAGTCTGTTAGCCGGTCAGTCAGATAGGCAGCCGGACATACGTAGAGCGCCAGACGCCATGACTGAAAAGTTTAGGCAGAAATAATGTGTTCCGTATCGCTGCCAAATATAAATATGTTCATTAATTTTATTTTACAGGGAGGCTATTTTGCCATGAAGTATTTAAAGTGAGATCAAATAATATTCTCGTGAATAATTAAATCTGATCAAAATTGAGATTTTGCAAATAACTTTTACATATTATTCGTGAAATAAAAAGGGTGATCACACGGCCGGGGATCAGCGACACCCGCGCCTGTGACTCCACCAGGACTGAAATAAATGTGGTAGTGGTTTATTTTTAGAGGCTGCTAATTATAAGGTAAGGTAGAAAAATAAGGTACGCTGAGGTCATGCATGGAGTAATGAGTATGAGTTAGTGTGGTAGTAATGAGTGGTCAATAATGAATAAATAAATTAAATAAGAAAATATAAAAGCTAGCATGAGAGAAAGATGACACGGAAAGTTACGTGACATTTGTTTTTCTTTTGACGACAGAGAAATGACATTGTTTTGTTTACCACACAGAACCATTGTGAAGGAGACTGACAAAACTAGAAGTGTGGGAAAGAGAAGCAGCCTGGATAGTTAACATGGCATTTGAGTTATTTCAGCTCGTGACGTGACCAGCACAGAGAAGCAATACAGTTCAGGTTTACCACACAGAGAACATTTTTTGAAGTGATACTGAAAAAAAAATACAAGTGTAAGAAAGAGATGAGAAGGTGAATTTTGTGGCAGGCTTATGTTATTTCCATCACGGAGACGAAAATTAATATACCTTACACATAATACACAAGTTACTGTTGTGAGAAAGACGCACAAATGCAAGAAAGAGATGAGATACGGAGAATTACGTGAGGGTTGTTTTTTTTTTTTTTTTTACCCTCCTCCCGCGGCCTCGCTGCACAAGACTTTCTTCTTTCTCTCACCCCTGTTCTGTCCACCTCTCTAACGGAAGAGTTAACCAGTATTCTCAATCATTCATTCCTTTCTCTGGTAAACTCTGGAACTCCCTGCCTGCTTCTGTATTTCCACCTTCCTATGACTTGAATTCCTTCAAGAGGGAGGTTTCAAGACACTTATTCATCAATTTTTGACCACTGCTTTGACCCTTTTTATGGGACTGGCATTTTAGTGGGCATATTTTTTTTATTGAATTTTTGTTGCCCTTGGCCAGTGTCCTTCCTACATAAAACACACACACACACACACACACACACACACACACACACACACACACACACACACACACACACACACACACACTGTTAGGTTACGTAATATGTACATACCAAATTATTACATAAATAGGCCAACACAATTCAAATATGTTTTGTTCATGCAAAGTACAAGTTCAAGTGTGATGAAGAAATTATCTTTGTTTTTGAGGATGGTGCTACGCATGTTTAGATAAATAGTGTGCAAAACACCTCAATAGTTTTTCTAATTTCTTAATTAGTAACAGTATGTATCATTATATATGCATACACTTTTTTTTAATTCATTTTTTTGCCATTGCTTACAGTGTATTTCATTTGTATGTATTTTTTTCTTGTATAATATTATGCACATTCTGTTTATAATTCTGTATATAATGTTTGTATTATTTTGCTGGAGAGCTGTGCTCCATACTTTTATATAAAGTCTGAGCTTTATCTGAGTCTCAATAAATTCAATTCAATTCAATTCAATTCAATGCAATTCAATTCAATTCAATTCACACTAACACACACACACACACACACACACACACACACACACACACACACACACACACACACACACACACACACACACACACACACACACAGAAAAACACACCTACACCCATACACAATCTAAGAGATAATACGGAGTTTGTTACAAGGTTCGGGGTTATCAATGTAGTTTATCTTCGCCTACACTGAGGAAACCTATAAGAGACAGACGTGTAGCGTACATGATGTGTAGTCACCGCCGGACCTCACCAGACATGAATAAATCTGAAGCGTACATCAAAAAAGCGGGATAAAGGAGGATTCCATGTCTTACAATAGCAGTTCCCGGGAGACTTGGTCGGTGGGAGGAGAAAACAAGAAACTCCTGTGTGTGATATTGACACGAGATTAAACAAAGTAATGGTCCAGACAACCTGTTGGGGAGGCGGCTATGCGGGGGGAGGGGAAGGGAGTGAGGGAGTGTGATAGAGAAAGGAAAACATTGCGAGGGAAGGGTAAGGAAATGTGACAGGGAAGGGAAACATAGAGTGGTGTTTGTGTCTCGCAGCGTCATGATTGGATGCGTGTAGGAAGAGTGGCGGTGGTGTTAGAATTATGATTGTGTTGCTGGTGTTAGTGTTGATCTGTTGTTAATGGGTGTGTTAAGGATTGTTATGTTGTGGCATTGATGGTAGTAGTGGTGATTATGGTAGTGTTAGGCTTGTTATTATAACGTGTGTTAGTAGTGGGGATGGTGGTGTAATAATAATAATAATAATAATAATAATAATAATAATAATAATAATAATGATAAAAACTGCAGCAGCAGCAACAACACTAGTAGCAGCAAAAGATTATTATAAAAACTAACAGTAATGTAACTTTCTAACATGGTCATCCTTCACATAATTAGCACCAGTGAGTTTGTCAGGCCGCCAGGAGTCAGTCCCCACAGCACGCGTCACTGGCCCCCTGTACCGGCTGGCGTGCCCTGTGATCCACACACCTACTGTCTCCCTCTCTCAGGTTCCTTTCAAGTGTGTATTAGGCCTCGTTATCCTCCTCACTGCCTCTCCCCAGCGCTCTACGAAGGTTGTATCTGTGTTTCCTGCTACCCTTACCTCTATTACCTCTGCCTTGCCCCCTCTCCTCTACACAGGGGTTGATAGACACCTGCAGGGTGAAGAGGGGCGGTTCTGAACGGGTCTGTCTTATGGAGCAGTGAAGGGATTGGCTGGATTAGTCGCGGGTAGCGGTGAGCGGAGTTAATTGTGTGTAAAACCAATTGAGGGATAAATCAGAGACACGTGGAGAGGGGCCGCTGTGGTGTGGCTGTTATGCATCGCTAATGGTATTACTGTCTTGAAAGGCCAACTGAGCATCTCTTGCCCTTGCGCTGTTTGCATCTACTCAGGCGCGTCTGGAATGAGGCGGACGTGCAGGTGATGGCTGGTGCTGTAATCCCCGGCGTGGACTGGTTACACGTGTCTGAACTCAGGTTATGCTTGTGTGGGAAGACTTGGAGACTGAGGCGTAGTTTGGAATTGTGACCTGTTGACTGTTGTTTTGGCTTCTTAAGCTCTTAGGTTCATAGTATAATTTCCAAATACTTAGTGAGGTTACAGGAATTTTTCCAAATAGTTATACTTTCGTAGTTTATGTAGTGCCTCTGAAATAATGAGTTCTGGTGTGTGCAGTTTTATAATCTTTTCCTAATAACTATTCTGCTCTGTACGTTTTTGTAAAGCCTGAAAAAAGGAGGTTCTGCTGTGTATTTTTGTAGGGTCCTTGGGATAGTCGGTATGCTGTATACTTTAATAGGCTTTTCAAATATGATTTCTGCTGTGTGCATTTCTGTAAGGTCTCTGAAACAGCACATTGCGTCAGGGTTGTGTCCCAGGTGACGTCTGGCCAGCACAGGAGCAGATGGCAAGAGAGGGAACGCTGGATTTCTTGCCAATGGTTTGTTTCCTTTGGGCGACAGCGGATCAGTTCACTTTCCCCTCCAGTAATGGATCACTGTGTACCTCTGCTAATGGCTTCTCCTCTCCCTCCGAGCTGCGTCTTCCAGTTGTCACCACCTGGGTTTCATTTGTCACCATCCTTAACCATTCTTAACTATCCCAAACTTCTCTATTTTCCGCCACTTTCTTTACACACACACTCACACACACACATACACACTCTCTCTCTCTCTCTCTCTCTCTCTCTCTCTCTCTCTCTCTCTCTCTCTCTCTCTCTCTCTCTCTCTCTCTCCTACTTCATTAGAAAAGTAATTGCATCTAGGAACAGAAAAGTCATGGTCAGTCCTGTGATTCAGCAATATTTCTAACACAGTGATGGTTATTGGTATGTTATATTATGAAGAAGATCTCAAGGGAACTGACGATTATTAAGTATACAGTTAAGACACTTCAAATTTTGGATGATACATTGTTTTTATATTTTACCCTATAGGAGTCATAACTTTTGTCCTTCTTACACACTTCATAAAAATATGCTAGAAAGAGTAATATATTGTGGATGTCTTGGCGCGCTTCCCTTCACGGTTGTGTAATGATGTCCTCTCATCCAGGGAGTTGCTCATCCTGTCATTAACCTCTTTAATCTCTCCTCGAGGCTCCTCTGCTTAACCTCAATAACCTCGTCTCCGTGGATGTGCTGTGACGAGT
>NW_026973742.1:247500-257500 GCF_035594125.1 Scylla paramamosain
GTGCACACTGATAGGTGGACAAAAAGAATACTTAATGATGAATAAGATGTGGCAGGAGTCCACACAAAATAAGACGAACTGAAGGAGAATCTACTATGGCTGCGTGAGTGCACACTTACAGGTGAATTAAAGGAATGTGTTAATATAAAAATGTGACACAATTTCTTACTCTAGGTGCATAAAAAGGAAACGTAGAATATGTGAGGTTGGATGTACATTAATGAAAGGACTTACAAATGAATATAACGCAAGAAAAGTTGTGTAGGAAGTTTTCACGAATAATTCAAGTCAAAGAAAATGTGTTGTGAGAAATGCTGTTCGGGTGTGTACAATAAACGGGCTAAGGGAATACATAATATTGGTAAAAAAATGTAAGTAAATCAATGAATAAAATAAATAAACTAATAAAGTAAATTGCTTTTATTTCTTTATGAAGAATTATTGATATCTCTGAGTGAAGTAATGAAAGAAAATGCAGACTGATCCAGAAAAAAAGAATAATAGTCTGAGAAAAAGCCATTAGTCACGTAAAGAGTTTTTGTTTATTTACGTTTATAAACATTCATGACTGAAATACTGATAGATGTGACAGGAGAGAGAGAGAGAGAGAGAGAGAGAGAGAGAGAGAGAGAGAGAGAGAGAGAGAGAGAGAGAGAGAGAGAGAGAGAGAGATTCAGCCTTTCTCTCACTTCTCTCTCACTCCACGCACGTCACAATTGCGTCACCACTCTCCCTTGACGTCACAGCCTCTCCCTCTCCCTCGTCTCCCTCCACTGCAGAGCTTCCCAACGCTGGAAACTGCCGCGGGTCTTACGTGAGAGAGAGAGAGAGAGAGAGAGAGAGAGAGAGAGAGAGAGAGAGAGAGAGTGCAACAGCAACAACTAAAACATGAAGATGAAGAATATGAATAAGAATAACAAGAACAAGAACAACAAAAACAACAACAACAATAATAATAGTAATAATAATGATAATTATAATAATAATAATAATAATAATAATAATAGTAATAATAATAATAATGGTAATGGCAGTAATATTTCACAGATAATTAAGAAGACGTGGAGTGAAAACAGTGGACGGCTTAAGGCGCGTAATGTTTTTCTAAATTTGCTGAACGTAATAAATTTCTCGCCTCCTGTCTCTCTCTCTCTCTCTCTCTCTCTCTCTCTCTCTCTCTCTCTCTCTCTCTCTCTCTCTCTCTCTCTCTCTCTCTCTCTCTCTCTCTCTCTAGACCAGAAGAGCAAGAGAGAGAGAGAGAGAGAGAGAGAGAGAGAGAGAGAGAGAGAGAGAGAGAGAGAGAGAGAAGTACATGAATGCAAGAAGGCATGAAATTAAAGACGACAGGAACAAATTAATAAGGACAAATAAAGGAACTGAATTTCATACTCGCATTCTGAAATTGTTTGTTCTCCTAGTGACTGTTTTCAAAGGTCACAAATAGTCAGTTGGATTCTTGTTGATGTTTTCCTCATTAATGGTACTGAAACCCTGTTAACCCTTTGACTGCCATTGGTACACCTTTCCCTAATTAACAATCACTCTGAGGCATCTTTACTTGTTCTACAGCCACATCCAATCCTTTGAACTGGGAAGAAATTGAGAAATGTATTCTTTTTTCATCGCTAACTTTCTCGTAGACGCTTATAAAGACTTGACGCATTGCTTCTGGTTCTGCTGACTGTTGTGTGTGGCAGTGGAAGGGTTAGTCTGTCGCCACAATTATGAAACGATCCTTGAAAACGTCAGTAACTTCCTCTAATTCCTCGCGATTACGTATCACTACAACAGTGAAAGTGTCCTTGAAACGCTATTTAAAATTCCCTTAGAGATTTTATTCTCTTAAAATTTCATTCCGATCATGAAAGTATTTTTGAAAACTTTAATATCTACAACTGCAATACCTTCGAAAATCACAATAATTTCAACTACAGTCCTTTAATTGATGAAAGCACCTTTGAAACCTCCAATAATTTGTACTGGAGCTTGTTAAACTACAAATGGAATCATGAAAACCTCAATGAATTCGACTTAAACCTGTTAAATTACCACTGGAATCATGAAAAACCCAATAACTTCCAGCATGTTAAAACCACGAGAATCATAATAAAAAAAAAAAAAATGAAAACTCCCAATAACTTCCATTAGAGCCTTTAAAACTACCCCTGATAAAAAAAAAAAAAACACTCCAGTACCCTTCAGTACAGTACTGTCTGTCAAAGCATTCCAGATAAGACGTTTGGGGAAATGGTGTTTGTGTGTGTGTGTGTGTGTGTGTGTGTGTGTGTGTGTGTGTGTGTGTGTGTGTGTGTGTGTGTGTGTGTGTGTGTGTGTGTGTGTGTGTGTGTGTGTGTGTAGGTGTGAAAAAATAAAATCACTATGTTCATTTTGTTCACAGGGAGATTATAACCACTGCGGAGAATAGTGAAGTGTATGAAGTGTTTCTGCAAAGTGTGCCTCATAAAATGACACTTTACGAAGGCCTGTGCAAAATTTAGTTAGTTTGAGTAAGATCCAAAATTTTCAGTCTCTCCACAAATTAGCAAAGAGATTTATGGATTGATTAAAAATGCTTATTAATTGCTCTCTCTCTCTCTCTCTCTCTCTCTCTCTCTCTCTCTCTCTCTCTCTCTCTCTCTCTCTCTCTCTCTCTCCTAATTAAAGTGACTAGGCCAATTATTTAATTAAAAATGGCGGGAAGGCGAGGAGGAAGAGGAGGAGGAGGAGGTGGAGGTGGAGGTGGAGGAGGAGGAGGAGGAGGAGGAGGAGGAGGAGGAGGAGGAGGAGGAGGAGGAGGAAGAAGAAGAAGAGGAGCTGTATTAGTAATAGCAACAGGAGGAGGAGGAAGAGGAAGATGAGGAGGAAGAAGAATAGTAGATAATAAAGCAAGAAAGGAGGAAAAGAATAAAGATAGAGAAATAGATGAATCAGATTTTCCTCTTATAAGTTTTGTGCTCCTTTTCTTTTTTCTCTTCTCTTTCCTTCATTCCCTTCTCCTCTCTGCTTCCTTCTCTCATTACTTTCCTTTTTTTCTTCCAACTGCTTTCTTTCCTCCTGTCCTTTTAACCCTTCTTCTTCATATTCACTTCCTATCAAGTTTTTCCCCCGTTTTAATTTTTTTTCCTCTCTATATCCTAATCTCTTTCTTTAATTTTTCTCTTTTTTTCCTATGATTTCATTTTTTTTTCTTTCAGCTCTTTATCTGGTAGAATTTCGTCTGTTTCTCAATTCTGTTAATCTCTCTCTCTCTCTCTCTCTCTCTCTCTCTCTCTCTCTCTCTCTCTCTCTCTCTCTCTCTCTCTCTCTCTCTCTCTCTCTCTCTCAATTTTCCACCCGAATTTTGTTAGTGGTAGGAAATGGACAGAAAGAGAGAGAGAGAGAGAGAGAGAGAGAGAGAGAGAGAGAGAGAGAGAGAGAGAGAGAGAGAGAGAGAGAGAGAGAGAGAGAGAGAGAGAGAGAGAGAGAGCATGTACAATCATTTCCCTTTTCAGTGTGTGTGTGTGTGTGTGTGTGTGTGTGTGTGTGTGTGTGTGTGTGTGTGTGCTCTCTTTCCTGATATCATTAATCGTGAAAAGGACCACAGCCTACGCACACACACACACACACACACACACACACACACACACACACACACACACACTGAATGAGGGAAACACGAAAAGTCTATTTTATCTCAAAGGAATTTGAGTGAAAACTGAAAGCAAGATACGAGAGAGAGAGAGAGAGAGAGAGAGAGAGAGAGAGAGAGAGAGAGAGAGAGAGAGAGAGAGAGAGAGAGAGAGAGAGAGAGAGAGAGAGAGAGAGAGATGCAAGGAGGAGAGAATGAGATAAAGATAGGAGTGAAGAGCAGAAGGAAAGAAAGGAAGGAGGGAAAGGAAGAAATGAAGAGAACGAAAGAAGGAAGGAAGGAAGGAAGGAAAGAAAATGAGAGAGAAGAAAGGAAAGGAAGGAAGAAAGGTGTAAAGAACAAGAAATGAAAGGAAAGGAAGGAAAGAAGGAGGGAAGACGAAAAGACAAGAATGAAGTGCAGGAAGAAAAAAGAAAGAAGGAAGGAAGGGAGGAAAGAAGAAAAGGAAGCTGAAAAAAAGTTGAAAAAGAAGAAAACCGAAAGAGAGAGAAGGAGAGAGATAAAGAAAGAAAGAAGGTGAAAAGGAAAGGAGGAAGAAAGAAAGGCGAAAGGAAAGGAAAGGAGGAAGAAAAGAAGAAAGGAAGGAAAAGAGGACAAGAGATACAGGAAAAGAGGCGAGGAGGAGGCAAAAATGAGTGGTGGTGTAAAATATCACATCCTCTGGGGCTTCAAAACGAACTCGTATGCTCAGAAAAAGATCACATATTTCCCACCATCTCTCTCTCTCTCTCTCTCTCTCTCTCTCTCTCTCTCTCTCTCTCTCTCTCTCTCTCTCTCTCTCTCTCTCTTTATCTAAACAATTAAACACACATGTTCATTGTGGCCTCTGCTAAAGTTATCTTTGTGGTGTATAACTATTTTAAAGCATTACTGTGTGTGGTATAATAAATATTAATATTTTGCTAAGATGTATAGGCACATGTATGTAACCAGTGATTAAATCAATGTATAAGTAATAAGCAAATAAATAGATTAATAAACTAGAAAATGATATGGTTATATATGTACAGTACTTACAATAGAGGTCATGTGCATCTATATGGCAAGTTCACTGGAGGTCAGACACGACCATATTTTTGTGTCTTTCTTATGGAGGGTTGAGAGTCTGAAGGCGTAACCACTTGTGTGTGGACACTTTCATCTGCTGTGTGGACAGACGTCGTACGTCCACCACAGCCGTGAGGGTGTTCCACCACACTACAGTGGCGGAGGAGAAGGCCCGTTGGTGGGTGCTGGAGCGAGACCCTGGCACCTCCAAGAGGAGATCGTTGCTCAATACCGTTCTCGTATTGCTCATAGATCTCCTCCAGGTAGCCCTCAGGTCTGCTAGGTGAGGAACATTCTGGATCTGCGCCTTATGAAGCACTGTCAGCGCTGCAACTTTCCGGCGATGATCCAGAGTGTCCCTCAGCACCGGCCCATCCTTCTGTATCTGCTGCTGCTGCTGCTGTTGTCGCTGCCGCCACGGTTGCTGGCGAGGCTGCGTCTGTCTGGCGCCACTGATGAGGCGCTCTGCCCTCCTTTGCACTTTGTCCAGCAAGTAGAGATGACATTGGGCACTGGACATCCACGTGAGCGGCGCGTACTCCATGATGGGCCTGACCTGAGCCTTGTACAGGGTCAGGAGGCCATCGTAGTCAAGGAGGTGCCTCAGACGCCTCAACAGTGTCACCTTCTGAGACACTTTTCGGGCCACGTCCTCGAGGTGACGGTCGAAGAGCAGCCGCGAGTCCACCTCCACGCCAAGGATGTTTACGCTGTCCTGCAGAGGGATGCTGTTGTCTCCCATCTTCAGCCTTCCACGCACCTCACGCGCGTCCTCGTGAGAGTGGGACACCACCATGGCCTGAGTCTTTTCGGGGGCAAACTTGACTTGCCACCGGTCGCCCCAGGCCATGATGTCTGAGAGCAGTGCATTGACTCTCTCTCTCTCTCTCTCTCTCTCTCTCTCTCTCTCTCTCTCTCTCTCTCTCTCTCTCTCTCTCTCTCTCTCTCTCTCTTAGTCTTTACCTTATCATTTTCTCTTTCCCCACTCTTCTTTCTTCTTAATATCTCCTTTCTCATTCCTTCCTCTTTCACTCTCCCCTCACTTGCTCTCTCTAGTTATCATTCCTCTCATTCTCCATTTCTAATTCTCTTCCTCTTAGCATCCTCCTTCTCATTCCCTTCCCTTCGCTCTCCCCCGCCTGTTGTGCTCTGACCCACTTCCCATCGCCACGGGAAGACACAGGACACAGAGATACGCTCAACATTCTTGACCTTTTCCTGACCTCTAATCCTTCTGCTTATGCCGTCAGCCTTTCTTCTTCGTTGGGCTCCTCCTATCACAATCTCATATTTTTATCTTGTCCTATCGCTCCAATCCCTCCTCAGGATCCCCCTAAGCGAAGGTGCCTCTGGCGTTTTGCCTCTGCTAGTTGGAGGGACCTGAGGAGGTATTTTGCTGATTTTCCTTAGAATGACTACTGCTTCCGTGTCAGAGACCCGTCTTTGTGTGCTGAGCGCATAACAGAGGTGATAGTGTCTGGCATGGAGGTATACATTCCTCACTCTTTTTCTCGTCCTAAACCTTCTAAACCTTGGTTTAACACAGCTTGTTCTCGTGCTATACATGATAGAGAGGTGGCCCACAAAAGGTACTTAAGCCTTCCATCACCAGAATCTCATGCACTTTATATTTCTGCCCGGAACCATGCCAAGTCTGTTCTCCAACTAGCCAAAAACTCCTTCATTAACAGAAAATGTCAAAACCTTTCAAGATCTAACTCCCCTCGTGATTTCTGGCATCTAGCCAAAAATATCTCCAATATCTTTGCTTCTTCTTCTTTCCCTCCTCTATTTCAACCAGATGGCACCACTGCTATCACATCTATTTCTAAAGCTGAACTCTTCGCTCAAACCTTTGCTAAAAACTCTACCTTGTACGATTCTGGGCTTGTTCCTCCTTCTCCTCCACCCTCTGGCTACTTCATGCCACGTATTAAAATTCTTCGCAATGATGTTTTCCATGCCCTCGCTGGCCTAAACCCTCGGAAGGCTTATGGACCTGATGGGGTCCCTCCTATTGTTCTCCGAAATTGTACCTCCGTGCTTGCACCTTGCCTAGTCAAACTCTTTCAGCTCTGTCTGTCAACATCTACCTTTCCTTCTTGCTGGAAGTTTGCCTATATTCCACCTGTTCCTAAAAGGGGTGACCGTTCTAATCCCTCAAACTACGGTCCTATTGCATTAGTTTCCTGCCTATCTAAAGTTTTTGAATCTATCCTCAACAGGAAGAATCTTAAACATCTATCACTTCACAACCTTCTATCTGATCGCCAGTATGGGTTCCGTCAAGGCCGCTCTACTGGTGATCTTCTGGCTTTCCTTACTGAGTCTTGGTCATCCTCTTTTAGAGATTTTGGTGAAACTTTTGCTGTTGCCTTGGACATATCAAAAGCTTTTGATAGAGTCTGGCACAAAGCTTTCATTTCCAAACTACCCTCCTACGGTTTCTATCCTTCTCTCTGTAACTTCACCTCAAGTTTCCTTTCTGACCGTTCTATTACTGCTGTGGTAGACGGTCACTGTTCTTCTCCTAAATCTATTAACAGTGGTGTTCCTCAGGATTCTGCCCTGTCACCCACTCTCTTCTTATTATTCATTAATGATCTTCTAAACCAAACTTCTTGTCCTATCCACTCCTACAGTGATGGTACCACCCTGCACTTTTCCACGTCTTTTCATAGACGTCCAACCCTTCAGGAGGTAAACATATCTATCACGCAGGGAAGCCACAGAACGCTTGACTTCTGATCTTTCTAAAATTTCTGATTGGGGCAGAGCAAACTTGGTATTGTTCAATGCCTCAAAAACTCAATTCCTCCATCTATCAACTCGACACAACCTTCCAGACAACTATCCCCTATTCTTCAATGACACTCAACTGTCCCCCTCTTCTACACTGAACATCCTCGGTCTGTCCTTTACTTAAAATCTGAACTGTAAACTTCACATCTCATTTCTAGGTAAAACAGCTTCTATGAAGTTAGGTGTTCTGAGACTTCTCCGCCAATTTTTTTCACACCCCGAGCTGCTAACTCTGTACAAGGGCCTTATCCGTCCATGTATGGAGTATGCTTCACATGTCTGGGGGGTTCCACTCATACTGCTTTTTTAGACAGGGTGGAATCAAAAGCTTTTCGTCTCATCAACTCCTTTCCTCTAACTGACTGTCTTCAGCCTCTCTCTCACCGCCGCAGTGTTGCATATCTAGCTGTCTTCTATCGCTTTTTTCATGCTAACTGCTCTTCTGATCTTGCTATCTGGATGCCTCCCCTCCTTCCGCGGCCTCGCTGCACAAGACTTTCTTCTTTCTCTCACCCCTATTCTGTCCACCTCTCTAACGCAAGAGTTAACCAGTATTCTCAATCATTCATCCCTTTCTCTGGTAAACTCTGGAACTCACTGCCTGCTTCTGTATTTCCACCTTCCTATGACTTGAATTCCTTCAAGAGGGAGGTTTCAAGACACTTATTCATCAATTTTTGACCACTGCTTTGACCCTTTTATGGGACTGCCATTTCAGTGGGCATATTTTTTTGTATTGGATTTTTGTTGCCCTTGGCCAGTGCCCTTCCTACTTAAAAAAAAAAAATGTATAGGCGACATCATTAATATAGCAATGTTAATACTTGTGAAATGATTATAATTTATCATTGAAAGCCAAAGTGTACTCGCTACACAGCAAACCATTCAGGCAAATCTTAACGAGTGTTTGCTGTCAGTGAGGCGAGAGTGAAGTGTCGCCTTTCACGCCTCAGCGAACCACACTCTGGCCTCCTGCCGGGTAGTGTGTGTCACCTCATAGGAAAGCATACTCGCCTCACACATGACACCTCCGCCACCAGATCATGTGTTCGTTTATCTGTCTGTCTGTCTCTAATATCAGTTGATATGCACGTGGATACAATTTAATTACTGATTTATTTTTATATCTTTACTTCGGTCCACCGCCCGGCCATCACAAGTCTCCGGAGGATGGTTGCCACCCTTCATGTACAGCGCTGGTGGAATACATGCCTTGTCCTTGCCTGCTAGTTTGTCAATGTTCTCGCAAGAAAAATATATCACACAATGTATATACCAAAGTATATATCGTTTTATCTAAATCATCATTTTATCTAAATGAGACGTTGATCAAACATTTAATGGCAATGATGCAGACGTTGTAATGAAGATGAACACAAACACCACGTGACTGCGTGACGCGAGTGGCACAACAAACAATAACAACACACAGCTCGCTCAGTGGGCGTGGTCTTAAGAGTATGATCACTCGGGAACGAAGACACCAAAACGCCTGTAACATAATTCCTTTTTACTTATAGAACTACTAAGATACTCTCATGTATAACACAACTCTTTATTTTTCCACCATCATGGCGACTCCTACACCAGCCTCAGAGTCCCCATCTGGGGAGGGGACCATAAATGTCCCCAGGTCGGACTGCCTTTCTGTCGACGACCCTAAGTGTCTTGACACCCTCCTCAACTTTTTCTTCATTAATTTGTGCAACATTCGCGGTCTAAGATCTAATTTTCAATCTGTAGAACACCACCTCTCCTCTTCTAAACTTCATTTTCTTTTCCTCACTGAAACTCAGGTGTCTGAAGCAACTGACAGTAGCCTCTTTTCTGTTCCCTCCTACTTTCTCTATCCTCATTTTCGATCCAAAGCTGGATGATGCGTTTATGTGTGAAACGACTTAATCTGCTCTTGTGCCCACGCTCTTGAATCTTCCGAGTTTTCCACCATCTGGCTACGACTACAGAGTCACTCTCCAACTAAATTTATCTGTGCTGTATACCTCTCACCTAACTCCTCTGTTTATAAGAAATTCTTTGACTACTTAACTTCCAAAGTGGAGCACATTCTGACTCTCTTCCCTTTTTTACAGATCTCCGTTCTTGGAGACTTCAATGTTCACCACCAGCTTTGGCTTTCCTCCTCTTCACTGACCATCCTAGTGAACTAGACTTCAACTTTGCTATCCTCCACGACCTAGAGCAATTGGTGCAACACCCTACTCGTATTCCTGACCGTCTTGGAGATACGCCCAACATTCTTGACCTTTTCCTGACCTCTAATCCTTCTGCTTATGCTGTCACCCTTTCTTTTCCGTTGGGCTCCTCCGATCACAATCTCGTATCTGTATTTTGTCCTATCGCTCCAATCCCTCCTCAGGATCCCCCTAAGCGAAGGTGCCTCTGGCGTTTTGCCTCTGCTAGTTGGGGGGACCTGAGGAGGTATTTTGCTGATTTTCCTTGGAATGACTACTGCTTCCGTGTCAGAGACCCGTCTTTGTGTGCTGAGCGCATAACAGAGGTGAT
>NW_026973742.1:262500-287500 GCF_035594125.1 Scylla paramamosain
TGCTTTCGTGCTTTTTTTTTCGATCATATTTCATCGTATCTTTAGTATTTTTGTTTCCCTGTAGTTTTGCCGCGTGGCGCCGTTTTATCCCGTTCTTGTGGCGTTTAGAATGAAGCAATTAATATCACTTCTTGTTTAACGCCCCCTGCTGCCCATCAGTAAGAGGAATGGCAGGTGTGAGACTTCCTGCACCGTCCACACTGTCACGAGTTTCACAGAGTTTCACAGAGTTGATCTGTAACGCCTTGTCATGTCATAAGGACTGTTTTCAAAAGACAAAGAAATTACTTTTCTATCTGAAGAGTATTTTTTCGAATAATGAAACAAAATATTTGTTGAACCTCCCCTAAAAACTTGAAAACCCTCACAACTTGTACTAGAGGCTGCTACAGGCGGTCGAGGAGAGACACCGAGACGCTTGCAAATATCCATATCCCAGTGAAGCCGCGTGGTGTGTTCCTCTGTGTCTGCGACAGTTATGCACTTGTTGTCTCCTTGCATTAGTGAAAGGAATGTTCTCATGCGCAAGTGCACCTCTCGTGTGTGTGTGTGTGTGTGTGTGTGTGTGTGTGTGTGTGTGTGTGTGACCGCTAGACTTCGTGTACAGGGAAACCACTTTTCCACTCATCATCTCCCAATGTATCGTGGTCACTTTACACTCATTCTTCTATTCTCTGCTTGTGTACTTTGTTTTATTCAATCCTTGTGTTTTGGTGTATTTTCTCTTCTCTTGTCAGTGTTTACTTAGGTTTAACAGGAAGGTGTGTGTGTGTGTGTGTGTGTGTGTGTGTGTGTGTGTGTGTGTGTGTGTGCTGGGTTTGACTTTACGAATTTACGAAACTGTTTAAGGCTCATAAATCTCATAATAAAAGTGTATGTGATTAATATTCACCTCAGTGAAGCTCCCTACATTCATCTATTTAAAGACCCCTTGATAAAACTGCTCTATAACTTCATGAAAATACGCGATTATGTGCTGAAAGATGATTGAGTAAATGGAGACAAAGCTAGTATAGTTACCCCGAGTAAAGCTGCGAATCGTTTTCTGTGGTGAGCGGTCGGGGACGAAAGATAGTGAAAACGGGCGTTTCTCTCCTCTAGACGGACGAGCAGTCACCGGCAACTCAGTTATTCCATGTGTACAGGGAAGTTTTGGGCTTCACTAACTACATGGAAAGAACAAGAATATTCAAGTATCTATGTTCTCTCTCTCTCTCTCTCTCTCTCTCTCTCTCTCTCTCTCTCTCTCTCTCTCTCTCTCTCTCTCTCTCTCTCTCTCTCTCTCTCTCTCTCTCTCTCTCCCCACTATCCCATCATCTTTCTCTCTTTTTCATTTTTTTTTTGTCCGTTTTCTTTATACGAGCAGTCATTGGGTGTTGTTTTTCACACTGGTGTCATGCTACTTAATTTTGCGGTTATTGTCACACCTTATTAACTTAGTCATCGCTCGTGTCACCTCCATTTTCCTTATTCCTTCTATCTCATTATCACGCTCTTGTTTCATTCTTTTCCTTCTTTCCTTTCCATCTCTCTCCTTTTTTCCTCCTTGTCACTCTCGGTCTCAGCTTTCTCCCATCTGTCACTCTCTCTCTCTCTCTCTCTCTCTCTCTCTCTCTCTCTCTCTCTCTCTCTCTCTCTCTCTCTCTCTCTGTTATCTACCTTACAATTCTCACCTCTTTCCCTTCACTGTTGCCTCTCCTCCCATTCTTCTCTCCTTGGCCCTCTTCCTGCATCTCTCAGTTCTCTTTCGCCTCCATATTCGTGGTGGGCAGCCCGGCGCTAACAGCCACAGACAGGCTACCATACATCTCCCTTCTCTAGCATCATGAGCTGTGGCGGCGGCTCCAGCAGTCTTCCCAAGCCCTCCTCACGCTGGCGGGAACTACTGGCCGGAATGGTGAGGGCCCCGCAGCGCCACAAGTGTATTAAGACTCGGGAGTGCGAGCTTTCTTGTACCCTGATGTGTTGGGTTGCAGCGTTTGTAGGTACACGTTCCTCTGTTTTGTTTTATGAGGTATCATGACTGTTGTTACTGTTACTGTGACTGAAGCCAAGCAAGGGGCGAGAGTTAGGAAGCTTGGAGAGGCTGGAGTGTCAAGAACTGTGGTGTTTTCACTTGGGTTTTCTTTTCTTTCCATCTGGTTGTGACAGCCTCCGTTGGGGACTTGCGCCTTCTCCACACACGAGTGGCACCAAGCAAGGGACAAGGAAAAGAAGGGAAAAAGATACGTAATGGGAAGAAGAAAATATTTGTATGGTAAATGCTACTACGTCCAATGATTTTTCTTTTAAATGATTGCAAACTTTTATTACTTGGCAGTGAACGCTAAAATATCAAAATTTGTGTAGTAACAGTTTAAGTTTAATAGCAATATACAAGGAAATGTAGTTAACATGCACCAACGGTAGACTGACGTTACCTGTGTGTCAAAGGTGAAGAAATCTCTGGATCCGAGATAACCTGACAGCGAGTGAAGGGTGAGGGACCATTAATCTGGCAGTGTACAGCGACGCCGCCTCAGCGACGCCTCAGAGCCAACACGCAATGGAAGAGCAACATTTCCTGCAATGAAGCGTTTGTGTTCTTGCACCTTTTTCACACAAACACTTGTACCAGTGATACTATCGCCGCTCCAGTCATCACACCATCACAGCCACAACAGTTACAAGTTCACCTGTCCATATGCACCACATTTATTGCCACAACTAATGCCATGTTCACGACCACACACACTGCCACTGCTAAAACCACCTTCAGCACCACCTCTACCACCACCACCACCAACAACAAGCACATTTGATGCCGGATTTCAAAGCAGACATACCTACACATAAAGGTGATTTCAAATGGTACAAGACAACTACCACGCTACTGTCGAAGAATCTGTTTTTCGTGATGGCGTCGGTCAGAGATGGTAGTGGGCATCCCGAGTCAGACAGAATTTGGTTGGCATTTCTACTTTTATGTTTGTTTCCAGGACAGGACATTACCTGCGCCCCTCGCGTGTGACTGACGGTCCCCCCACTGGTCAAATACAAGGCCACAGAAAAACAAACGGTGAGGTGTCCTGTTGTGTGAAGGTATTTACTAGTCAGCTGCATCCAAAAATGTGGCAATACTGAGTCTTCCCTTTGTCTGAAAACTTTCTTACTTTTCCGCATTCAAAGTTCATCCATTCCTTCACTGAAAAGCATTCCCCCTCCCCGCTCTCTCTCTCTCTCTCTCTCTCTCTCTCTCTCTCTCTCTCTCTCTCTCTCTCTCTCTCTCTCTCTCTCTCTCTCTCTCTCTCTTTCAGTGTCCCTGTGTGTTTGTGTCTTTAATGGCGTCGAGGGCGTGCGTTGTGGCTGCTCTCTCTCCTCACTCTGGCCAAAACTAGACCAAACCTCACAAAACTGGCATGAAGGATAAAGTGAAAATAAAATGACAATAAACAAGACATAAACACAAGGCAAACAACAGCAAGTAACGAAATGACAACACGGCGGTTTGATTTTGATCTTGATGCTACAGGTGGTTCGGGAATACTCCAGAACCAGGCCTTTATAACTTCAGCTCCTGTAGGAAAATGGAAAATAATGGCAGACAGAAAAACAGGCATCATGTTTCACACCACTAATTCCTACAACATCTAGCGCGACACGTTTTGTCTTTCACAGCCTCAGTCATCCTGTCATTCGTCTCCTCACACCGTCCCAGCAGCAACGCCACCCACTCCCTTCCTGTCTTCTCCACTCTGACGTTCCCCAGTTCCCCTCAGCACCACTTGCGTCATCTCATCGTTGTGTCTGGCATACTTCACACACTCCAGCACTACATGCCCCACCGTCTCATCCTCTCCTATGTCACACACCTGGCACACTTTGCTTCAACACTCACACCATCTGTAAAATTATTTGGGAAACACTATCCATTTATTTTTATTAATTTTGTTTAAAGAATGTCAATGTTTGACTCAAGTTTAGGTACACAGCAGCAGCAGAGGTAATGTGCAATAGGCGTCTGATATATATATATATATATATATATATATATATATATATATATATATATATATATATATATATATATATATATATATATATATATATATATATATTTTGTGGTGTAGTACTGAACTTAGTGAGGAAGGGTGACATGGGCTTCCATGTTTTATATATGCAAATGCATGTTTTGACTATATTTAAACATAAGTGCATATTTATCACTTTTTTTCCTTAACACTTCATATTTTTTTAGTTTTTGTGTGTTTATGATGAATATTATATATGTAATATTATCTTAATCATAATTTCTTGTAAATCTCATAATGAACAATTTAAAACAGATTGTGAGCAGGATTATGGCGCACACTTCGTAAGTGGCAGTCCTACACTCAGTTAACACGGTGTAATGAGGTGTATTGGTGCTTTATACACCAAAAACTTGTCTGGCTGTTTTCTTTCCATATTGCACAAATAGCACAGTCCCACTCTGAGCTGATGTAAGGCATGTACCGGTGGGTTTGTCTTGTTAAGTAAAGGATTAGGTTAGTGCGTAGTGTTTGCCTCTTTAGTGCTTCATAGAAAAGTGCCACTCAGCCACAACTCTTGTAAGTCTTTGTAGTACACCACTGCACAAAACTTATGTCATTTCCTTGTAGATTCTGTTTGTCAGTATGCTCAAGCCCACGGGTGATTTCTTTCATTGATATGCAGGCCTCACGTACACTTCATTCTTTGTCAGTGTCGTACTGTATTCGTGGTGATCAGTGAACTGCTGGCTGATGCAGATCTAGTCTTCTCTTGGGGACTTATTGTCTGCATGTTGACAGGTTGGATCAGCAGAGGAGCCGACACCGCACAGCTCGGCGCTCTTCCCCTGTGCCTGAGCAACACTGCGCTGACACGTCTGTCCGATGCAGGGAGGAGACAGCAAGCGAGAGGCGAGGCTTGGCGGAGTTTGGACATGTTAGGCAGTTAGTGTTCTTAACTAGAGTACATAAGAACATAAGAAATAAGGGAAGCTGCAAGAAGCGACCAGGCTTACACGTGGCAGTCCCTGTATGAAACACACCTACCTATTTCCATCTGCTATCCCCATCCATAAACTTGTCTAATCTTCTCTTAAAGCTCTCTAGTGTCCTAGCACTAACTACATGATTACTGAGTCCGTTCCACTCATCTACCACTCTATTTGAGAACCAATTTTTTTCCTATCTCCTTCCTAAACCTAAATTTTTCAAGCTTGAACCCGTTATTTCTTGTTCTGCCCTGGTTGCTGATCCTAAGAATTTTGCTTACATCTCCCTTGTTATAACCCTTATACCACTTAAAGACTTCTATCAGGTCCCCTCTTAACCTACGTCTCTCTAGAGAATGTAAATTTAACCGCTTCAACCTCGCTTCGTAAGGAATACTCCTCATCCCCTGTATCCTTTTAGTCATTCTCCTCTGTACTGATTCTAATAGACCTATATCTTTCCTGTAATGTGGGGACCAGAATTGCACAGCGTAGTCTAGATGAGGTCTGACCAGCGCCAAGTATAACTTTAATATTACTTCCGGCCTTCTACTTTTAACACTCCTAAAAATGAATCCTAGTACCCTATTTGCCTTGTTTCTGGCTTCTATGCATTGTTTCCCTAGACGGAGTTCAGAGCTAACTATAACTCCTAAATCTTTCTCGTACCCTGTACCTACCAGAGTTTGGGTGTTTAATGTGTACCTATTGTGTGGGTTTCCTCTACCTACGCTAAGCACTTTGCATTTATTGATATTAGATTGCATTTGCCATCTATCCGTCCATTCATTCATTCTATCTACTCGTAAGTCTGTCTGCAAGGCGATGGCATCCGCTTCTGACCTAATTAATCTACCTATCTTTGTGTCATCCGCAAATTTACTAACATCGCTACTAATTCCACTATCCAAGTCATTGATATATATTAGAAATAATAATGGCCCTAATACTGATCCCTGTGGCACCCCACTAATGACATGACCCCACTCGGATTTCGAGCCGTTTATTAGCACTCTCTGTCGCCTGTTACCAAGCCATGACCCTATCCAACCTAACACCTTCCCATCTATCCCGTGCGCCCTAACCTTTCTCAGGAGCCTTTGATGGGGCACCTTGTCGAATGCTTTACTAAAGTCCAGATATAAGATATCATAACTATCACCATTATCTACTGCCTCGTACACCTTACTGTAAAAACTTAACAAGTTTGTCAGGCAAGACTTCCCCTTCGTGAAGCCATGCTGTGACTGATTTATCAAGTTATGTTTGTCTAAATGTTCCCTAATGTTCCTCGCTATTATTGACTCTAACATTTTACCTACAACTGAAGTTAAGCTGACCGGTCTATAATTAGACGCTAAAGTTTTATCTCCTTTCTTAAAGATGGGTACTACATTAGCCTACCTCCACATTGCTGGTACCTCACCCGACTCCAGTGATTTCCTAAAGACAGAAACTAACGGCTCACTAATAATCTCTTTACATTCCTTAAGTACTCTGGGATATATTTCATCAGGTCCTGGTGACTTGAACTTTTTTAGCCTATCTATCTCCTGCTCCACTATCTCCCTAGTTATGGAAATATCCGTCAGCTTCTCATACTCATCTGCTCTAAACACCTGTTCACTATCTGGCATATCCTGCATGTTTTCCTGAGTGAAGACAGTTAAAAAATAATCATTCAGAAGTTTACTAATCTCCTCCCCAGAACTAACCAGCTCCCCATCTGCTGCCTTTAATGGACCTACAGTATCCTTATTTTTCGTCCTGTATACCTGATAAAATCCCTTGGGGTCCGTCTTCGCCTGCTGGCTACCCTTAATTCATAATTGCCCTTAGCTTTCTTCGTTAACTTCCTGACTGTTCTAACTAATTCATTATACTGTGTCCTTAAAACTTCCTCACCTGCCTTTAATCTCTTATATATACTTCTCTTACGCCCTATAGAATGCTTTAACCTAGCAGTCATCCATTTAGGGTCATTTTTTTTGTGATCTTATTGTTTTATACGGGATATTTGCTAATTGACCTGTATGAACTTTATCTACGAAATATTTATACAATTCATCTACATTTACTTCACCTAAACCCCTCATCTCGTTCCCTACCATCCTCTCCCCTCCCTCATCAACTCGCCTCGACCTTACCTCTCTCATTTCAGCATGACCTGACATTCCAACATACTCACACCTATCTCCCCCCTTCCTCTTTCCTCCTCCCTTCTGGAGCCTCACCTCACCTCCCTCATCCTGCCTTATCTCTCTGAACTCCGTCCCTGACCTGACCTCACCCTGCATCCTTTGCCAGTCCACTCCTTGGAGGTACCTTTTTAATTCTTCAAAATCTGCTCTCCTAAAGTCAGGTATTTTACTAGTGTTTTTGTTTCTAACAGTTTCTTCCCATTCTAGATTGTACCTAATTTCCCTATGGTCACTGTTACCTAGCTGTCCTCCAACCTCTACCTGCGTGACTGCTTCCTCCCTGTTAGTAAGAATTAAATCTAGAATATTATTCCCCCTTGTGGGTTCTACGACTACCTGTTTTAAAAAATTATCCTGAATTACCTTAAGGAATTCCTCTGCTTCCTTGTTACCCACAATCAGACTCCAGTCGATATTCCTAAAATTAAAATCTCCTACCACACATACCTGACTGTACCTGCCTGCTCTATTTAATTCCTGCCACAGTGAGGTGTTAATTTCCTCTGTACTGGTCGGTGGTCTGTAAACTACCCCTAGTACTACTGACTGCGATCCTTCCTTAATATCTACCCATATCGACTCTGCTTTGTTATCTGTTTTAATTCTATTGTTCATACAGCACTGTAATGTGTCCCTAACGTATAACGCGACACCTCCTCTCCTGTTTTCTCTATCTTTATAGAACATTGTATACCCATCTATCTTAACCTCTGGATTAAATACTTTTCCTGACATATCTAACCAAGTTTCAGTTAAAGCAATGATATCAAATTTCTCTACACTCGCTATTCCTCTAAGCAAGTCTATTTTATTCAGAATACTTCTACAATTTGTGTAGTAAACACTTAAGCTATTTCTCACCATCCCTGAGCTAGCTTCCTTTCTAGATTTAACTAATTTGCCCCTTGCCTTCTCCTCACTACCCCTTCTTCCCTCCCGACTAACGAAAAAAGTGCTGGAGTGCAGTTACCTCCCGCTCGAGTGTTTCGGCCAAAACACGAACACCCTGGCGTGACAAATGCACTCCATCCCTGGCGTACAAGGTGTCCCTGCCATAGAAAAGGTCCCAGTTGTCGATGAACGTCCATCCATTACTCCTACAATGATTCGCGAGCCTGCGATTCACTGTAATAGCCCTGGACAGCCACTCAGCACCAACTCCCCTCCTCGGCAAGACACCACATACCACGGGGATCCCTCCCTTGTCCCTAATCCTGTCCAAAGCCTGTCGAAACCTCCTGATAAGCTCCTCACTCCTGACCTTACCAAGGTCATTCCCTCCCGCGCTGAGAAAAACAATGGGCTTGGTCCCATCTTTTTCCAAGCACGTGTCTAGCCTATCAGCTACCTTCCCTATCCCGGCCCCCGGCAAACACACCCTCGACCTACGCTTCCTATCCCTAGCACAGAACGCACTATCTAAGTGCCTAACCTGACTATCACCAAACACAAGCACTCTACCTTGGGGCAGGGTGACTGCAACTGCCCCCTCCTTCTTGCCTCCTCCAGCCCTGTCCACCTCCTTCTCCTTCCCCTCCTCCAGCACATTGAAGGGATTCTTCGTCTCCACGGAAGGTGCCCTGAGCACCTTCACCCTCTTGGCTCCCCTGCACACAACCGACCACTGCTCCTCCGTCGCCTTACTAGGTAAGGTGACGGTGGGGCACGACCCTCCCACAGGTGCTGAGATCCTCTCATAGAACTCAGCCTGCAGGTCTGAGATCCTCTCACGAAACTCAGCCTGCACCTCCGAGATCCTTCGATGGAACTCAGCCTCCACCTCTGAGACCTTCGCAACGAAGGCCTCGAGAACAGGAGAACTAACACAACCTGTCGACTCAGCAACACAAGGCGCCATGTCTACACTAGCCAGCTATATTAGCGTCAGGTCACTGCTCACTAAACACGTCCGTTCACTAGGAACCCTGACCTGAGACTTACACTTGAGTAAATACACTTGAGAAAAGTAATATACGTGGGAAAAAGGTTTTCAGTTCAGGTTTCCCATGAGATGAAAGTAAAAGGCATGTAGAAAGGTTTGTGTTAGCAATTGTAGATGCAGTTATGGTAGAATGTTTGTGGGAAACGGAAATTGTTACATGTTAAGTGTCTTGTTGGGGCAGTGGAAGTAAGTGAAAGGAGAGGCTTTGCTGAGTTTAGCTTTGTCTGTGCATTACTGTACGTGATTAGGATGAACAGTTGTCAAATTTTTATCTATTATTATTTATTTATTTATTTTTTCTACACATATTTCAATAGTTCTGGAAATAATACCTTTACATATAGGATATAACATGGAGGGTAATTTTTATAGTGTGTGCCCTTTACTTTTCGTTTTCTCTCACGGTTAAGGCTTCCTGTCGTTCTCTCTCATGGCAGACTATGGTATCTTGCTTCGGATCTGTTCATCTCGCAGACTTTTCACATTTTCATTCTTATCTATGTTATATTAGTGTACTTTGTAATTGCTAAACTTGAAGAGACACTGCTACTGTGTCTTGTGTATAATCACGTTGAAGAAAGTAGCCTATCATATTTACGAATTCAGGTTTTTTCCTCTCAAAATTTACTAGATTGATACACTTAAATGTGAAAGGAGTGGTTGTAACCCCCTTAGAGGGCTGGGAATCCATCTATCATAGTTCCACGACAGAGGGGCACCAAGAAGCCCTTCGCATGAGACGCCAGGATGCCAGAAACGGCCCTAATTAGGCGAGGAAAGAATACTGGGTGACTTGTGATGTCAGAGTAAAAAAAAAATCAATAAGGGAGAGGAAAGGAAAGCTTCGAGTGAGGTTAGTCAGTCAGTCAATGCAGTAAAGATATAAGAAAAGGACAGCTGATGAGCAATAGACCTTCTGAGCCTGCGGGTGGAGGGAAGTGGAGAGGGAGAGAGAAGATCCTTGCAGATTCCACATACTCAGTAGAGAAATTTGACGGAATGAAGTGAGTGTAGTAGACTAACACGAGAGTAGGAGAGGCCAGCCAGAGATGAGAGAAAAGAAGTGGAGAGGAAGACAAGGAGAGGAATTGTTTGCACACTTGTAGAGTTTTCAACGGTGAAGAGATTGCAATGGGTAACTAATGGTAAGACGAGAGACACCGCGAAGGATGAAGGAACTGCACGAGTGAAGAGAAGTGACGAAGAGAGAAAGTCCTTAGAGATTTCTGATACACACTGTAGACTTCCAGAAGATGAAGGGGCTGTGATGGATAACTGAAGGGGCACATGAAAGGATGGACGAGTAAAAAAGGCAGTGAAAGAGAGACATTCCTCAGAGATCTCATCATTTTTATAGGGAACTTGAATGCAGTGAGAGAGCAAGAGAAGCTGGCGGGAATGAAGGGCACAGATTAACGAGATGTGAAGACGATAAGAATTGCTTGCATATTAAACAGATTTGTTATTGTGTAGTAAGCAGCTACAATGGGTATGGATGTGTGGAAAGAAGCAAAGAAGAGATACATGCCTTAGATCTCAGAGTAAGAGAGTTCTCAAGGAATGAAGTGACTGAGGGACTCGACCCAGTAAGACAGCAGTGGCGACGGGCAAGAATGAATGCTGTGGCTCAGTGACACTTAGTGGTTACCTGCAGGTTACTGAGATGTATTAGGGAAAGTTGACAGGATGAAGTGACTCCATTAGTGCCTTTGGCAAGACACAAGTAACTACCAAGGATAGAAGAGATGGCTCACCTGAAAGAAGTGAAGGAGAAAAAATTAATGCAGGTATTGCAAATTACACACACACACACACACACACACACACACACACACACACACACACACACACACACACACAAGTGCTCCATCTCACTATATTGTGGTGGGCAAGTTTAGCGTCAAGTGTTTATCCCTGGCCAGGAGGCGAGAAGGCGAGGTGGTGAGGGGGAGCCGTGTTCCCGCTGAGTGTCACCTCTGTTTATTTATCTCACAGACGCCACCTGTCCCCCGCCACCGCCACAGCCCACGTTACAGTGAAAAGATCCCGGCACAAGCTGTCTGAGGCTCCTGCGAGAACCTGCAAGGCGAGGAGGCGTCACCACGGAAGTGTTTGGCAATAATGCAGCCATGCTTTTATAGAAACCTCTCTCTCTCTCTCTCTCTCTCTCTCTCTCTCTCTCTTTCTCTCTCTCTCTCTCTCTCTCTCTTAGTGGTTTGCAAATACTCAGGTTGTGCCTACACATGCAAGCTAATAGCAATGACTGCACATGATAACTTATTCCAGTGTTCAGGTCAAGTCAAGTAAATAGAACGAGGCAAATCGTACACTAAACAATGAATTACACATTGTTTCAGATAATATGGAGGACTCATTTAAAGCCACACGTAACACAGTGACGCTCACTCTCCATCACTAAACACTTGTATCAACACACACAACATAAAATATTTTGATCACCACGTAATAAATGAAGTATATTAACACAGTACAAGTGATAATAACACACAGGGTCACTGCATGCAAGGACCACAGAGAGTACCGTTTCTCACATCTTGATCAAACACATCTTGATAAACACATGAAACACGTGAAAATACATGGAAAACCACACAATTCTTTGACACAACTACAGTGGAGACATTGAAGGCAGTAGGACATCACGAAGTACTGCCCGCGAACACCAGGAAGTACAAAGCGACCAGCGACCCGCCTGTCTTCATGGCTCCGCGATCTGAGTGTGCCACACCTCGGCACATAACTCTATTGCTGCTGCTGTCTCCCGCTGTCTGCCTGCTGTGTGCCTGCGCTTCGCCTTATCTTCGGTGCGCTACACATATCTACGTTCATAAGGTCTATATCTCGCTTCAGAAACTCAGGAAACTCACTCCTACAAAAGCGTGTCCGTCAGCTCCCCTGCGCCACTAACCACCGAGGCACTGAGGGAAGCAGCGCCACTCAGGCAGTCACCACTCTTAACCTTGGCACCAGAGTGAGTGGTGTGTTGGGCCGACACTCAAGGGGATGGTTTCAGCTCCGCGTGTGCTGTCATGACCCTCAACCGCTGAATGAGGGTTGTCTTGGGAGGCCAGACTGCTTGCGCCGTCATCTGTCTTGCGGGGGCGGTGACGCGGATGGTGTCAATACTACGAAAAAAAAAAAAAAAAAAAAAACATTAAAAACCCTTGCAACTACAACCCGTTAAAAAGGTGTTTCTCTTGTTAATGATGCAGATATCTTGTTAATCTGAACCATAAGAACATCATTAAAAAAACCCTATAACTTACACTACAACATACTGAAATAGTGTTTCTCCTGTCACTAATGCGGAAATCTTGTTAATCTGTCACTGGAAGCTTAAAAAAAAACATTCCTAACCTAACTTAACATGTTCCTAACCTAACCTAATTTTTACAGATCCATGTCGGGGCATCATGAGGGAAAACAGCTTGTATGCTGTCATACGGACGCGGCGCTCACAACTTGGAATCTCAAACAAGCCTCTCCCACACCCACCTCTAATATCTTCCACCACGGTGACAGAGAGAGAGAGAGAGAGAGAGAGAGAGAGAGAGAGAGAGAGAGAGAGAGAGAGAGAGAGAGAGAGAGAGAGAGAGAGATTAGATTAGATTAGATTAGATTAAATTGTTTATTATCCACCAAAGTGGTTGTTACACATTTTACAAGTAGTCAAGTATACAAATATGATTTAATACTGGTGATATTTAACAATATAAGTACAATAAAGTTGAGGATCACTCGTCTATAATAGATGCACCACAAAAATGCTAAGTTAACTTACATACACTGGTACACTTACAATGAAAACATCAAGATGAAACAAACCTAACTAAATATATTTTTGGTTATTTTATTTATTTATTTATTATTTTATTTATTTATTTTTTTTTTCAAGTCCAGCCTTAAAAGAGTTTATAGATGTGTCCTGTGTGAGGGAGAGCGGGAGAGAGTTCCACGCTGTGGCTCCCAATATGACAGTGCGTGTATCAGCAGTGTGTGTGTAGGTGCGCGGTACAAGCAACCTGTGCCTGTGTCTTGTGACGCTACTGGTGATAGCTTGCCTGTTACATAGTGATAAAAACTATTTTAGATGAAACCCTCGTAAAATCTTAAATATTGTTGTAGCCACTTGTAAAACATGTTTGTGCTTTATTCGTAGCCATTGGAGTTCTTTATAAAATGGAGACACGTGATCATATTTCTTAACTCCACCTATGGCAACCCTTCCTGCAGCATTCTGTAACTTTTGCACACCAGACATTAATGCATCATTTGTAGTCCCCATATTCTAATACAACAGTTAATTAAGCTTAATACAAGGGCCTGTGTCACCATGATCCTGCTGTCCTTATCTGTGTTTTCACTAATTCTACTTACATACATTAAAATACCCACCACTTTCCTTTGCAGCTCATTAATATGGACGTCAAAAAGCAAGTAACTCTCCAAGGAAACTCCCAAGTTTTTCACGTGCTTACTTGGATGTATTACATTTCCATTAACATTCACAGTCGTGTTTGGGGGAGTGTGAGATAAAAGCTGGCGATTACCTATAAAAATACACTGAGTCTTGCAAGAATTAAACATGAGACCATTGTTTAGTTACAACATCGGGATCACCATTTTTATACAGGGGGACAACCAGTGCATGTTTCCATGACTCGGGGAACACGCCAGTCACCAGGGACGTGTTGATGATACAGCTGAGGAGAGGACAGTGACACAGGGCGCATCCCGGACAAACTTTAATGCTATTCCGTCCGACCCGATGGAGTTGGTTACATCGAGGTCTTTAACGGTTAAGATAAGGGTGTCAGCGTCCACAGGCTCAGATCTACAAGCAGAGTTCACTTTAATGGTATTTACTTGAAGATGATGAACAGTTACTACTACCCCTTCACTTCTTAGTTCTTCCTGAGAACGTCTGAAAGTAGTCTCCCCAACATTTGAAAAGAATTTATTGAAGTCAGTTTTTCATTTACGTTACCAAAATTGTGAGTATCATGTTTTTTTTTTTTTCTGATTAGGAATAATTTCCTCAGTAACTTTCCATGTTGCAGAGATATTTCCTTTACAATCTTTTAGACGACCTTGATAATGCTCTGCCTTAGAGGTATTAATGAGTGCTTTGACATGTTTCAGCAGCTTTATAACGTTCCCTCAATCCAACGTTATTTGTACCGACTTTTAACTCTCTTTGCAACCTATTACGGTCCTCCTTTGCCTCACGAACATCGCCACTCATCCATGGTGCTGGTGTGCCTTTCACAGCTTTAGTCACAACAGGGGCACACACACATCAAGAGGAAAACTAAAAACCTCATTAAAAATATACACTTGTTTGTTAAGGTCGTCAGTTAAAAACACATTATTGATACAATACACATTGTATAAAAGCAGCAAACAAAGTGTCTTTATCACAGTGCTTCAGATCAGGGAGGCTTTTTATCACCGGTATTTTGCGAGGTTTTCTTACATTTATAGCGACGGACACGAGATCATGATCTGCAATTAACTGAGGGACCACGTCACGGGATAAAACTACCTCAGGTTTATTAGTGATAATAAGATCCAGTAGAGTAGCTCAATGTCAGGTTTTTCTTGTGGGTTTATCAATAAAACTGAATCAACTTATCTCTTATTATTTTGCTAATTCTATTTCCTTATATCAACATATCATCATTAAAATCACCCAAGATAAAAACACTTTTGCCTCGCAAACACACCACCTTGAAAACCTCCTGTATGTTGTCAAAGGATGAGGCTAAAGCTTTAGGGTGTCGATACACACATCCAATGACAACGGCAGGCAGCTTCCTGCATTGCATCTGAACCCATACGTCTTCCACTCCTACCTGTCCTGGCACACCTAGTATAATGAGAGAAGGATTTAAAGTACTCTTTACATGCATGCAGACACCACCTCCTCGTTCATTGTCACATCTAAATACCATATCTCCATCAATGTGAACATAACCACCTGGAGTGTCTGCATGCAGCCATGTCTCACTCACACAAAGCATCAATGCTTCTGTCGGTTAACAATAACTTTACTTCATCTAAACTTGATATCAATGATTGTGCATTAATATGTTCTACAATTAGCAAATCCTTCTTTGAGTTCACAGCGGCAGGTTCGTCATCGCCAAGATTTTAACAATAGTAACTACAAAGTTTGTTTTTATGTCCCAGGGAATGGCATTGTTGGCACTGGAGTTTATGGTCAAATCTACAACTTCCTTGCATGTGATTAAATTCCCCACAGTTAAAGAATCCTATCTTTTTGTTGTGTGTGTTGTTGTTTTCTGATACATGGTAAGAACTGCGAGAATAGTTACCCACATGTTTTGCATGGTTGTAATGTGTGTAGTGGGGAACTGTGTGCCTCTCACGGGAATTAGAAACTAATCGTTGTCCAGGATGCGAAAGACGTGGCCTTGTTACATTTGATCTGTGTTGACCCCCCCCACGAGTGAGAAGTGGTCCTCCAACACCCTGGTGAGGCCTCGCTGCTGGGGTCGAGGCGATGCGGGCGTAGGTTTCAGGGGAGGAATGGGAAGCAGGAGGGGGAGGAGACTGGGAATAAAGGGGGTGGCCCAAGAGTGGGAACTGCCGGTGTAGGTTGGGGGTGATGCACATGCTCCCCACCTGCATGGGTGAGCGATGTTCCTTCCTGAGAGGTAGTGAGCGCTGGCTACTGGTGACGTGTTTTCATTTTGGAAGTACTGGGAGGAGGCACTGGCTTCACTCTGATCAGTTGACAATGGTGCCTTATGATGGTGTGCTGCTGTGCTGCTGTGCTTGAGACTGCTGTTTACTGGTTTTTGGATTGACAGGTAATTTTATTTATCTATTTATTTATATTTATTTATTTATTTATTTATTTATTTATTTATTTATTATTATTCGCTGTGCTGCTGTGCTGCGCGGGTAGTGGCGAAGCAGCATACTAGCTAAATATGGCGCATAGTGCCACATTTGAACTTCAGGCTAGCCAAGAGAACAATATCGAGAGCACAGTTTCATTTTGCGAGTAGACTGCTCGTATATCTGAACATTCATAACTCGTTATCTCGTAACTCGGACACTCTCTGTATTTCTGATAGAGAAAAGTTTTTTTTGGTGTACGTCCTGTTTGGTACAAGTCCAAGAGTCTGGAACAAATTAGTAATTAGGTAAGATTCGTAATAAGCTAAAGTTATTCAAACAGACATAATGACATTAAGCAAAAGATACAAATATATATTGTAATATAGTGTATGAATAAAGCTTTCACATGTAAACAGCTGCAACACACACAATGCAATAGCACCAGTCTTCACCACACAAGATACGTTAACAGTTAGTATAAGAGATTACCTTGTGCAGCATCCAAGCAAGCAATAAGCACTTTTATTTTATTTATTTATTTATTTATTTTTTTTTTATTTTAGCGTCATACAATGTTACTTTAATTTGACACTACTAATTTTGTCAACATAATGTGGAAGCTCTACTTGTTAATTATCCAAGAGAGACAACATTGAAATATGAAACTTTGACAAAAAATAAATAAATAAATAAACAAAATAAACAAATAAATAGAATAAGTAACTGCCTGCGTAAATCTTACATATAAATATGCAGTAAGGGAAATGTGGAATGAAATGTTCCAAGTCATTTGATCTTTACACTTTATGTAGAGTGGGAAAAACAACACAAAAAAAAAGATCTAGTTGCGGTGCTCACTCTGGCGTGTATGAATACTACTCCTTGTGCCCACCCATGCATGTCCTCTCTCTCTCTCTCTCTCTCTCTCTCTCTCTCTCTCTCTCTCTCTCTCACACACACACACACACACACACACACACAGGGAGAGAGAGAGAGAGAGAGAGAGAGAGAGAGAGAGAGAGAGAGAGTGTGTGTGTGTGTGTGTGTCACTGACGTGTTAATTCTTAAAGTGGTAAATTTCCAAGTTTATCTGATAACGCATCATTTATAAAAGTGACAAATATTTCCTCTCTCTCTCTCTCTCTCTCTCTCTCTCTCTCTCTCTCTCTCTCTCTCTCTCTCTCTCTCTCTCTCTCTCTCTCTCTCTCTCTCTCTCTCTCTCTCTCTCTCTCTCTCTCTCTCTCTCTATATATATATATATATATATATATATATATATATATATATATATATATATATATATATATATATATATATATATATATATATATATATATATATATATATATATATATATATATATATATTAATTCAGATGTAGTAGCACTAGTAGTAGTAATAGTAGTGTTCGGTTCGTCGTAGTATTAGTAGTAACAGAGAGAGAGAGAGAGAGAGAGAGAGATTAACAATCATTCAAACACTCGTTAACTACAAACTAAAAAACGAAAAAAAAAACGATATTTTTAGTAAATCTATAACTTTACTTATACAAGCCAGCACACATACCAACGCACACATGTTAATAACTGTGATAGAAAAAAAAAACTTGCATTACGAGTACAGCTACATACGTACTCTGTAACGCTGTGCTGTTTCACCACGTCTTTTTTTTTTTTTTTTCAAATGCCACATAGATGATTAGCCGGGCTCTCAAATGCGTTTCTCCTGTTAATAATATAGAGATCGTGTTAGTCTGTTACTAGAACCATAAAGATATCTTTGAGAACCTGTGCAATTTAATTTCGAGTCTTATCTGTTAAGTGGAGGCGCGGCGCAGAAGTGCTTCAGAACATGGATCATTGTCTCGTGTTCTTCCAGCCTGTCGTCCGCGCTCGGGCCCTGTTACCACCAGCAGCGAGAGAGAGAGAGAGAGAGAGAGAGAGAGAGAGAGGTTGAGGAGTGGAGGACTCGTGGCAGGACGCTGAAGGAGGCGTGAAGGAGTGAAGGTAAGAGTTTGCTAATGGAAACAATGTTAAATTATTACTCAGTGGATGGAATTAATGTGTAAGTCGTGAGATTGTGAGTGATTAGGATGCAATGGTGATCAGAGTGCAGGTAAAGTAGTTAAGCTTGTCAGGTGAGAGATAAGTATGGAGGCCATATGGGAAGTTGCTTGTTTGTGTAGGTGATTGGCCTGTGATTACACTTCCTGAGGTGAGAATCAAGGAAGCGAAGTTGAGATTCTATAAACGAGTAAGTAAAACCTTGTTGGATTGGTATGTCTGTGGCCGCTGTCTTGTTTTATTTTATCTTTCCGTTGACTTAACCTGTATTTCTCGTACCTTTTCCTTACATTAATAACTCCTCCAAAAGTCACTAACACTTCCAGTTTCTTAATGTCAACTTTCTTTTCATATAATGTAAAGCCTCACGTCCCTTTCTTCCATTCCAAGTGACAAAAAGAACAGCCACTCTTGAGGCACCACTTTCAAATCACTCGTCTTTCACTTCAGTTCAAATCCACACACACCTTCCTCGCCTCGCCATTAGTCCACAGAGGAAATATGAGTGTTTATGTCAGGTTACATTAGGCTTCTCTCAGGTTACATTAGGCTTCTCTAAGGTTACATTAGGCTTCTCTCAGGTTACATTAGGCTTCTCTCAGGTTACATTAGGCTTCTCTAAGGTTACATTAGGCTTCTCTCAGGTTACATTAGGCTTCTCTCAGGTTGAATTAAGCTTCTCTCAGGTTAAATTAGGTTTTTCTCTCATCCCTTCTACTGTTTATCTCTACAATTCTGATTTGTATTATATTATTTTACGTTAGGACATTCTCTCTCTCTCTCTCTCTCTCTCTCTCTCTCTCTCTCTCTCTCTCTCTCTCTCTCTCTCTCTCTCTCTCTCTCTCTCTCTCATTCCTTTACTCTAAACGCTGTAACTCTTATGTGTATTTGAGCGCTGTTCGACACAATGTTTTTCAGTGACATAGCATATTCTTGAACGCTGCCTTTTGTTCCACTGCGTCCTTTCAACGTTGCATTACCTACAAATAGGAAAATATATCCTCTCGATTATTTTCATTTGTTTATTTATTTATTTAGTTTTTATAGGCGTCTTCGTGTTTTGCACAGCGCTTTTAATGTAAGTTATGTTAGGACTCTCTCTCTCTCCCTCTCTCTCTCTCTCTCTCTCTCTCTCTCTCTCTCTCTCTCTCTCTCTCTCTCTCTCTCTCTCTCTCTTTTCTTTTCTACTCGTAAAGTCTGCAATTCTCTTTTGTTTCTCTATTTCATCCTGCTTACGACTTGAGGTGTTTCAGAAGAGGAACATCAACACACCTCAGAGAGAAAAAAAAAAATAAATAAAATAAATAAATAAATAAATTGGCTTCTGTCTCTTTCCATTCTCCTCCTCCCGTTTTCTTTTAAAGTACGACATAGAAGGAAGCCTTTATTTATTATTTTATTTTTATTTGCCTCTTTATTTTCTTTCATTGTTTTATTAGTTTTTTATTGTATTTATATATTTATTTATTTATGCTTTTGAACGATTTTTTTTGTCTTTTGTTACCCAAAGCTTGACATTTTTATCATCCTTCATCACACACACAGATAGATAGATAAATAGATAGATAGATAGATTTATTGACTACACAATCATATTACAGCAAACAAAACTAAAACAAAAACTAAAATACAAAAAAATATCCACAGCAGTAGTCCAATAATAATTGTAGTCCACAATATTCTAAATCATTAAATAAATATTCTTGCAATGCAGCAAAAGAACTCCCAAAATACAAAATAAAAAAAAATTTTTCTCTACCCAAAAATAGACATTACCAGATATCATACAAATTATTCGCATTCATTTAAATTTCCTTATTTATATACTTTAAGTACATCGAAAATTACATTACACATCTCGCTAGTTGTACAATTGTAAATACATCTTCCATTGTTTCGTATCTATAGTTATTCCTTATGATGTTGGGTGAAGAGTACAGTTCTCCAGTACGTGTCTCTCCGTCTGTTATCTCACCACAACTGCACAGCCGCTCCTCCAGCGGTAAGCGGCCCCGTCCTCGCCTATTCCATCGCCCTGTTTCTATAGCTAGAGTGTGGCCAGATAATCGAAACCTTGTAAAATCCAGTCTATGAAAACTCATTTAAGATTTGCCTCTTAGTGTAAATCTCGTGTGTGGATAATGTGGGATTTATGTCTTTATACACTATACATCTTGATGTACCTGAATCTCTGATGCAACACTTCGCTTTCTCCAATAACACAGACATGTCAGGTACTTCCCCTCTTATCATTTCTTTCACGCACTTGCCCATATTCGTGTTCTCGTTTATTACTTTTCTCATTGCAAAAGATAGTGGATCATCATTCATACTGGACCTCTCATCCCACATTTTCTTTAAAAACTTATGTTGTCTATATTTCACAAGGTCAGGAAGCGATGGATAACCCGACTCGACATAACACACCACGTTAGGAGTAGTTTTTCTCACCCCTAACAGTTGTTTCAGTGCCCAGTTATAAAGCCTTAACTACAGGTTTAACGTCAGCATCAATCCAGGACTCACAACCATACACTAGTGACGACAGGAGGGCAGCGTCAAACACACGTCGCTTTACTATAAAGGGGATATCATTATTCTTCTTTAAAAACGATAATAACTTTAACACATGACATAATTTGTTCTTTGCATGTACCTTGACGGCAGAAGACACAGAACCGTCACACGTAAATGGTGAACCCAAATACATATAACTATCACAGTGTTCCACTTTCATACTCGTACCACCTACACTAAACGGCTCCTTGTCTCCTAGCCCACCATTGATGACAAAAAATTTCGTCTTTGCACTGTTTATCCTCATACCATACTCTTTACAATATTCCTGTAATATCCTCAGCTTAATGTACATATTCTCCCTACTCGTTGATAATAATACTGTATCATCCATGAACATTAAAATTTTTAACCATTCTATAAATACTTCTGGTCTACACTTTTCTTTAACAGATCTGATTAACATATTGACAAACATTACAAACAAAAAGCAAGAGGTAGGGGATCCTTGTCTGACTCCCTGTGAGGCGCTCAATACTGCGGCACCGATAACACTTTCCGTGGTGCGATACATGGCCACCATAGCGGCCAGCATCACGGCCCCGCACCCCAAACCCTTCATCACAGTAAACAGAGTTTTCCTTGGAACGATGTCATACGCTTTCGAGAAATCTATAAATACCACAAACAACTTAATCTTCTTTAACCTGGCTGTGTTGGTAAGCAGCCTGAGCGTTACTATATGCTCTATACATCCGCGCTTCTTCTGCGCCCCTGCTTGTTCCCTGTCTGGTTTGAACCACTGATTCAGGCGTTCACAAAGTACCATCTCATACAGTTTAGCTATAGAGTTAATGACGCTTATTCCACGATAGTTATCAGTGTTAGTCTTGTCACCTTTCTTAAATATTACAAATACTTTTGCTCTAATCCATGCATAAGGGAACATAGCAGATGAAAAAATACAACTAAATAATGTGGCAATAGTAACAAGCCACTGGGGTGACATAAGTGAAAAAACTCCAGGAGGGGATACCATCAGGCCCACATGCCTTGTTAACCTTCATCCTTTTTATTTGATTTTGTACTTCTAGGGGGAGAGATGGGTTCGTCAAGCACAGGAATATTAATATCTGTAGACAGATCTGATAAATCATTTTGAGTTTCTCGTGCAGGATTCAGTACTTTCTCAAAATGGTCTCTAAATTCTGCATCACTTGGTAGATTACTATCACTATGCGTAGATGTACTATAGTTACCCTTCCAATCAATTGCCTTCCATACCCTCGCATCGTCATCATCCTCCATCAGCCTCTCCCATCTCCCTAACTCCATTCTACTGACAGGCGACACTTCCTCATTCAGTACAACACTACTCTTGGCATATGTATACAGTGTCCGAAAGGTTGTTAACATAAGAATTCACATCATCATCTTGTATACATGGCATTTGTTGTGCTATATGTCTCACAAAATTCTCCTTATCAATCTCACAGAATCTTACAAGTTTTCTTACCAACCTTGATCTTCCTGCCGTTCCTAACAGAGCTGCGTGTCCACCAAGTGTGGACGCCCGTACACTAAGGTTATCATAGGTCTACCCCTGTGACATTCACTGTGGCAGTTATTGGGGCGTGGTCAGATGGAAGGTCGATACGTTGCATCACTGAAAAATCATTAATAGAGTCTAACAACTGTGGTGATACAATACATACATCTAACTCGGAAATCCATACATCACGCTTGCGGTACGTTTTGTCACTCACGAAATTATTCTTACATGTTTTCAGGTTGTTTAACACCAAAAGCTTGTTATTCATACAAATAGAAGACAACACATCTGCATTGTCATTAGCAACATTGACATCATTTATATGTGGGTATGAATATGGGTGACTCTCTTGCTCTTGTACATATGGTAAAATTTCCCTCACTCTTTTGCCAAATCTTGCGTTCATATCTCCCATCATGATGTAACCATTACACATGTACTTGGCCTTGATTTTTCCTTGAATAGCAGCAAAAGACTCATGACTATAATATTGGGAATCACTTGGTGGTACATAGATGAAACCAAACAAAACACCATACATGTTTCGAAACTGTAACCACACCTGATCATTAACACTGGTATCAACCTCGTAAACAAACGGGGCGATACAGTTTCTCACCAGCACCACTGTGCCTCCCCTGTTACTCGATTGTGTGGCCTTACTTCTAAAGGTTACATAACCGGGGAAATGCACATGCTCATTAGTTTTTACTTCATTTAGACCAATCACATCATAGTTGGCCAGCATTTGTCTAACACTCATTTTCTCCATCTTAGTACGCAACACACACACACACACACACACACACACACACACACAAAACTCTGCAAAATAAAGATAAACTCGTAACGGATACACTGAACACAACACCTCTCTTCTCTCTCTCTCTCTTCTCTCTCTCTCTCTCTCTCTCTCTCTCTCTCTCTCTCTCATCTCTCTCTCTCTCTCTCTCAGCCCTCTCTCTCTCTCTCTCTCTCTCACTGTTTATCAGTCGTCTTAACCGAACAAGCAAACCAGCTCATGACTCAACTGTGTATGTGTGTGTGTGTCAAGTGATTCGTTTTGTTGGCCAAAGGGAGAGTCGAGGGAGAGGAACAAACGGGTCGCCTCCAGTTTTTGTCATCGGAGTAAATATTTGGGGGAGGAGGAAGAGGAGGAGGAGGAGGAGGAAGATAAAGAACTGTTTTTGAAGGAGGTGGAAATATACGAGTATCTAAGGCTGGAAACTGTAGGAGGAGGAGGAAGATGAAGAACTGCTTTTGAAGGAGGTGGGAATATATCTAAGGCTGGAAACTGTAGGAGGAGGAGGAAGATGAAGAACTACTTTTGAAGGAGGTGGAATATATCTAAGGCTGGAAACTGTAGGAGGGGGAGGAAGAGGAGGAGGAGGAGGAAGTTGTGTTTTTTGAAGGAGAGTGTGAAAGAGAAGACCCAGAGATGGAGAGCATAAGGAAGTTAAAAATGATGGTCAAAGAGTGAATATATGGAATGACGAAGAACAGGAACAAGAAAAGAAGAACCGTTTGGTGAGAAGAGTAAAAAAAAAACAATCTTAAGTGGAAAATGTAAGAAAGAGAGGTGAAGAAGATAAGTAAAAGAAAAAAAAAAGAGGAGGAAAAGAAGGAGTAGGGAAAAAATTACAAGTACGAAGAGAAATAGAGATTGAGAGGAAAGGAGGAAGAGGGATGTTGATGGAGGAGGAGAAGGGGAGGGGAGGGATTCCAAGGGTTAGAGACTAGAAGGAAAGGTGGAAATTAAGGAGATGCGGGAGAGAATTCTATTGGAGGAAAGGGAGGGTGATGACCAAAGGAGGAGGAGGAGGAGGAGGAGGAGGAGGAGGAGGGAAAGAAAATCGACATGAAGGAAAAAAAAAAGGAAGAATGAGGATGATCTGAGTAGGAGGACGAAAGAGAGAAATAAAAGAGAAGGAGGAGGAGGAGGGGAAGGAGGAAGAAGAAGAGGAGAAGCATAAAAAAAGAAGCTCATGGATAAGAAAAGAAAAGAAGATGTGAAGAGGGAATGAAAGAAAAAAAGACAGTAGAGAAGAGAAGAAGAAATATGATGGAGAGAAACATAAAAAACAGTACATGTAAACAAGAAAAGAAAATTGAGAATTATTATGAGTGAAAATGATGTGAAGAGGAGGAGAAAAATGTAGGGAAGAGAAGGAAGAAAAAAACGGAGGAGGAGGAGGAGGAGGAGGAAGAAGATAAAGGAGAAACGAAGAAACACACGTAGATAGAAAAAAAAAAGATAAGAAAGACAGAATATTTAAAGACGAGATGAAGAAGAGATGGTAGAGAAGAAGAGGAGGAGGAGGAGGAAGAGGAGGCGAAAAGAGAGTGGGGTGGAGGGGAAGGAGGCAGGTGAGGAAACGGAAAAGTGCTAATATTGCTTTTTTTCCTTCCCCTGCTCTTGTAGACTTCAGGTGGGGAGGAGGAGGGGCGGGGCGAGGCGGGCCGGGGCGGGGCGGGGTGAGAGGAGGTGAGAGCCGCGGAAAATAAAGGCAAATGGGGGAAGAGAGAGATAAACTTGGGTGCATTTTGCGGAACACTGGACTAGAGAGAGAGAGAGAGAGAGAGAGAGAAACCCACTGAGGCGCCATTCCCTGAGTTTAGCAGTCAAAAAAAGGCTTATCCAAAAGAGGGTGAAGTGTAATGAGTAAATGTGAATAGTTATGAGTGGATGAATAACTGAACGTATCACTGAGTGCCAGTGAATATGAAGCGAGGATATCTGAGGAAAAAAAAAAAAAGCATGGTGATTTTGACGTATCTTTTGAAAACCGATTGGACACGGACAGGACACGGACAGGCTGGAAATGTGAGTGAATT
>NW_026973742.1:297500-312500 GCF_035594125.1 Scylla paramamosain
TTTCTTTTCCTTTCTTGCGTAGTTCTCATGATCCTTTGCATTAAACGAGATTTTGGAATAGATGCGGTGCGCTCTCTCTCTCTCTCTCTCTCTCTCTCTCTCTCTCTCTCTCTCTCTCTCTCTCTCTCTCTCTCTCTCTCTCTCTCTCTCTCTCTCTCTCTCTGTCTGATTAGTATACACGTCTTTTTTTTTTTTTTTGTAAGGTTATCGTGACCGCCTCCCTTTTATACAGCCACTGCAGGAAGTCGACTTGAGGATTCAATTAGTTAGATACATATTGCTTTACTTGAGGCCTCGTGAGTCTGTCTGAGGTGTTCCCCTGATGGTCGTAAAGAAGGACTTATCATCCTTACGCAAAGTCTTGCCTCACACCCTCAATGAAAATTGTAGTTGTAATTGTTTTCAGTGTTGAGGACAGACCGACAGAGAGACAGACAGAAAGACAGACAGATAGACAGACAGACAGACAAATGAGCAGACAAATAAGGATAGTATAGTAAGAGTGGTAAGAGCAGTAGCAGGAGTGGCAGCTGTCGTAGTGCTGATAGTGGTAGCAGCAGGACAACAGCAGCAGCAGCAGCAGCAGCAGCAGCAGCAGCAGCAGCACCAACAACAACAACAACAACAACAACAACAACAACAACAACAACAACAACAACAACAACAACAACAACAACAACAACAACAACAACAACAACAACAACAACAACAACAACAACAACAACAACAACAACAACAACAACAACAACAACAACAACAACAACAACAACAACAACAACAACAACAACAACAACAACAACAACAACAACAACAACAACAACAACAACAACAACAACAACAACAACAACAACAACAACAACAACAACAACAACAACAACAACAACAACAACAACAACAACAACAACAACAACAACAACAACAACAACAACAACAACAACAACAACAACAACAACAACAACAACAACAACAACAACAACAACAACAACAACAACAACAACAACAACAACAACAACAACAACAACAACAACAACAACAACAACAACAACAACAACAACAACAACAACAACAACAACAACAACAACAACAACAACAACAACAACAACAACAACAACAACAACAACAACAACAACAACAACAACAACAACAACAACAACAACAACAACAACATTATTCTGCCACAGTATTAGCTTTAATGATGTACTCATATAATCATTTAGCACACTCATTATTCACACTTCAGGCAACACCTTCCTTCTGACGCAAACTCAGAGGCAGCGCTAAATGTTTGTGGACTTGTTTTGTTTACAGTTATTTTTACCCACTATGGAAATATTTTTACTGCTCTTGATTTATACAATATGATAAAATAAAAAAAAATCGTTTCTTAGGTGAAAGCTTGTAATCCTCAACTGCCAGTGAAAAAAGAAAAAAATGGCTGGCAAAAATGAAACACATGAAATATTTGTAAATATGTGTGTATCTCGTAGCGGAATTGTATTGTATTTATATGATACAACTGACGACTCCAATTTATATTTTTGAACATTTTATAAGTGAATCTACTAATAAGCATATTTTTGGTAAATTAAAATTCTGAATTAAAGATAATAGTGTGCGTCACTCGTCCAGGCCTGAAGTGTTTCCCGTGTGACGGCTGGGAAATGCCATCACTGACAGGGAAATGTGAACATATATATATATATATATATATATATATATATATATATATATATATATATATATATATATATATATATATATATATATATATATATATATATATATATATATATATATATATATATATATATATATATATATATATATATATATAAAGTAAAAAAGTAAGTAAAAGGGTTAAGTAAAAAAGACCGTGTTTGCCTGAAATCAATACATAATGCAGGTGATTGACGTACATTATAAATACATAATACATAATGCAGGTGATTGACGTACATTATCACCTGGATTACGAAGAGAGGGAGACGTGGACGCAGGTGAACTACTTTGCACTTACCTGCTCCCTTCTTCTCTAATTTTACGGTTTTAGTTTTGCAAGTACATTTAGTGTAGCTGTGTTACATTTTTTGTGTTATAATAATAATAATATTAATAATAATAATGATAATAATATTACTATTATAGTTATCATTATTAATAATCAACAGTTTATTGAATATAGATGCTACTGATAGATGCAGGGAAGCCACAGAACGACTGACTTCTGATCTCTCTAAAATTTCTGATTGGGGCAGAACAAACTTAGTGTTGTTCAATTACTTTTTTTTTCTCTCTCCATCTATCTAGGGGGGGATAGTTGTCTAGAATTCCAGACAACTACCCCCCCTTCTTCAGTGACACTCAACTGTCCCCCTCTTCTACACTGAACATCCTTGGTCTGTTCTTTATTTATAATCTGAACTGGAAACTTAACATCTCACCTCTAGCTAAAACAACTTCTATGAAGCTAGGCTTTCTGAGTCGTCTCCGTCAGTTTTCTCACCCCCCAACCCCCCAACTGCTAACTCCTTACAGGGCCCTTATCCGTCCATGTAAGGAGTATGCTTTAGACAGGGTGGAATAAAAAGCTTTTCGTCTTGTCAACTCCTCTCCTCTAATTGACTGTCTTCAGGTTGTTTCTCATCGCCGCAGTGTTGCATATCTTGCTATCATCTACCGCTGTTTTCATGCTAATTGCTCTTGCTAACCTCCCCTTCTCCCTCGATCTCACTGCACAAGACTTTCTTCAGTCACTCACCCCTTTTCTGTCCACCTCTTTAATGCAAAAGTTAACCTGTATGCCCATTCATTCATCCCTTTCTCTGGTAAACTCTGGAATTCCCTGCCTGCTTCTGTATTTCCACCTTCCTATGACTTGAACTCTTTCAAGAGGGAGGTTTCAACACACTTATCCTGTAATTTTTGACTAACGCTTTCGCCTTTGTCGGGGACCGGCACTTCAGTGAGCCCTTTTTTTATTGCACTTTTGTTGCCCTTGGCCGGTGCTCCTCATATATATATATATATATATATATATATATATATATATATATATATATATATATATATATATATATATATATATATATATATATATGCAGCCAACAGCTGAAAATATACATTGGTGGTAGAAAGAAAACCTTAAAAACAATGAGAATACCACCAAACCAGAGGCAAATTATGAGGCAGACTATAAAAATGAAAGTTAAAAAGGCAAAATTAAGAACAGAGAAATTAAAACAATATAAGAAGATAAAATTAACTAGAATGACAAACAAGAGTAGCAGTAACATGAGTGGTTATTAAACAGCCTGACTAGAGTGGGACGGCGATGTGCTTGTAACGGTCAGTGCCGGCTCTGATGGGGACCAGCTTGGCACATGCGCGTAGGGCTCGTCGCGGCGGCGGTGCGTCGCAGGGAAGCAGGTCGCGGTGGTGTGTGTGTGTGTGTGTGTGTGTGTGTGTGTGTGTGTGTGTGTGTCCTCCTCCTGCATCAGACTTGCAATACTTTGAGATGTCTCCTCTATTCCTCTTCTTCTCATTGCTTCAATAACTGCTAAGGTTTTTACAGAATCGCGGGCATTTTTTGATCAGTGGAAGTCATGCATTGTGGATTCATTTATTCGACATACTACTTTGTACCTCGTATGAGTCTTCCAGTACATTCACATGTCCACTAACCTCAATTCTCCCCAGTGTTTCAGTCACTCCGAAGGTGTATATATGGTGAGGATATTTTTCTTGTTCAGCTAAATCCATGCGTTGTGGATTTATTTATTCGAAATATTTCGCATGGATTCCGTGAGCTGCACAACGCCTCCTGAATCCTGTGTGCTGTGTTCAATTTTTACAACAGAAAACGAAGAAGACAGTGAAATGGTGACTGGTGGTCTGGTGTGGCGACCCCTAACGGGAGTCGCAGGAAGGAGTGAGATCAAGCGTTGCAGTAATCCTATTAGAGAATAGTTTGTGAAATACTTGTGTAGCAGAGATAGTGAATATGTTGGTCGGTTCTTTTCAGGTCTTTTGATGTCTCTTTCCTGGTGAATCACTTGCAGCTATTCCGTATCAATGTCTAGAAAAGAGGATTTACTTTCTGTGGTTATTTGACTATTTTTAGACTCTCTCTCTCTCTCTCTCTCTCTCTCTCTCTCTCTCTCTCTCTCTCTCTCTCTCTCTCTCTCTCTCTCTCTCTCTCTCTCTTTGTGTGTGTAAATTATAACTGTCCATCTTCTTTTCTTGTTTCTTAATTTCCTTTCTTTTTCTTCCGTTATTTCTTTTTTTCCTTTTTGCTTTTTTTTTTCTGCTCCTCCTCCTCCTCTTCCTCCTCCTCCTGCTCCCATTCTTCCTGATATCGGGGGCCGGCACTTGGGAACTATCTAATCCCGACGTGGCAAGCAAACTATGCCTCAAGGAAATTCATGTTCTTCCTCTTTCATCCGGACCTGTTCTGCCGCCTCTTATCTTCGGGGGAAATATTTTTCACGGCGATTCCAAGTAGAGATTCTGCGTTTGCTTGGGAAAGGGGAAAGTTTTTTTTTGTTTGTTTTCTTGTGGTGTGTGTGTGTGTGTGTGTGTGTGTGTGTGTGTGTGTAGATGAGTATTAATGGTGGCCTTATCATACTGCAACACCCATACACTCTCCCTAACATAATTTGCCACCACACGTTTATCTCCCCCTATTGGCGTATTGGAAAATGAAACCGTGAAATGAAGTTGGATGCAGCATGTGTATAATTCCCACTTGCCGATCTATTTTCGTTTATATAGGAAATAAAGCTGTAGAAGAAAATTATTATGTAAAATTTCCTAAATATATACAGTAAAGGGCTCTTGTTGTTGAAAAGACATAATATTCATCCGCCGATAGGTTTTAAATTCAAGACAGCGACTGATCTCACGTCTTGGCTCATAACTCATTGCTCTATCTCTCCTTCATCCTGCAGTGCCTTGGCTCAACACTTCCACCTTACATTGATGCAGGACTTAAAGCGCATTGTAATTTCAGTTTTGGAATGGAGTTCGGATGGTGGATGAAGTGCTGAAATAGAGATCTAGGGTCTCAACTTAAAGCCGATTCTTGCTAACTGGACTTCCCAACACGTGGCTTCATTGTCACATTTAAAACTCACACAATATTAATGAAGAACACAACTACTGCTTACCACATAACATCTTTTTCTCTAGATATGTTTTTTCAATGTACATATGAGATCGATGTTTCTGACAGCTCTCTCCGCCACCAGGCCAGGCCATCTGTCATCATCATCCATCAATTTATCCAGCCATCTCTTGAGACTGTGTAATGTCTGTGCACTTAACTCTTTTGTACATTTTGCTAGTTTGCAGTCATGCTTGTAATTTTCTTTTCCATCCCTTTAAATATAAGCAGTAAGGCACTACCTCTGCTATTTGACCCTTTCATTCCGTTGATCATATATGAACAATTGCATCAGTGCGTCCGTAGCGACGGCGATCGTTCCCGTAATCAAGAATTTTCGCGCCTCAATTTTGAGCTCCAAGCGCGGTTTCTCGAGTCAGATGGCGCGTGGAAGTGTCTGGCATCTGTTTCCACCCGTAGTGTTGCCACTAGCTCTGTATATTTAGCGGTAACTAAGCTATTCTCCCATTCTGCAGGAGTCAAGTCACTTGACTGGTTGACTTTCACAGCAGACCACACTCCGCAGACGCTCTCGACTTGACTTGCACTCAGGGAGACGACTGGACTTCAGGAGAGGCAGTATAAAAAGTCCTGCCGGCGGCCAGAGCTAGTAGACGGGCATTTTTAAGCGGACCGTCTCTGGCCGTGTGCGAAAGGATTGCTTGCTCTCTGTGTATTCCTTGCAACGGATAACACCGCTCTGCCCACACTTCCAGCTACCTACATCCTGCCAGTGACGTCTGTGCTTGTCCTGCACAACAGGGAGAATTCCACCTGGGAATCCTCCCAAGCCCTGTGTACCGGGGACTCCGTGTTGAGTCCCGCCCAGGCATCTTTTCTCTCCACCTGTATTTCTCTTTTCGCCCTTAGTGTCCTCCTCACTGGTGAAGGTGAACCCCGCGGGTAGTGCCTCAAGGGGGGCCCTTAGAAGGGCTGCCTTAAGCCAGTGAGGAAGGTTCGAGCAAAAACATTGGATAGGGTTAGGTCGTACCTCAGGGCAGTTGCGACGGCTTTTAGAGGCTGGACTGCTAAACTGAGGTACATAGGTAGGCTCCTTCCATTTTTCTGTCCTTTAGGTGTGTTGTGTGTCGGGCCTCGGCCCCTTGTAGGTTATATTATTGTACTGACATGTAACAAGGATGGCACGAGTGAAGATCAAAACGCACAATGCCAACGAACCTAGAAGAAAGACAACTCTCTTGAAAATACTCATCAACAATAAGATATATCCAACCAACATCATTCCAACTCAAGATGGATATGTTGTCATCTCTTCAGACGAAGAACAAGAGAAAATATTTCAAGACCCTATCAAGAATGAATTTCAACAACATGAATTCACCCCAGTGACCCCACCAGAATTGAAGGCTAAAAGGACTGTCATAGATAGCCTTCAATGTAAACTCACACATACACGCAAACTCTGAGGAAGACATCACCAGTGAGCTCTATGTGCCCACAACACCTACCTGGAAAACAAAATTGACAATATATTCAAATTCCCAAACTCTAAGACGATCAAAATAACATTCACACAAGCTCTGTTTGCGCAAAAAGTACTGAACATGGACTCAAACTATTTTCCATGAAGATCCCTCACTACCAAACCCAGCAAGAGAAGTTTTACCACATACAAACATGCTTCAGATGCTATCAGGTCGAGTCCCACATCACTAAGGATTGCCCAAAGAACAAAGACTACAAAATATGTTCAGAGTGCGCCGAGGAAGGCCACACTTGGAAGAATTGTAGCAAAGAGAGCAACAATTGCATAAATTGCGGAGAAAATCACAGAACTCTGTCAATGAAATGCAGATACAGGAAAGAAGCAATTAAGAAGAAAAGAGAAGAAGAGAAGGGAAAAGTAACCTACTCCCAAGTAGCGAAAACCAACACCAACTCAACTATGAACAACACCACCTTCACACAGATCAGCAAAGATGAACACCTCAACATTTATTCTTGTATGATTCACGCTCATCTAATGAACGTAATTGAACCCGGCAGTTATGCAAATGAACTGAACGCTACTTTGAAAGCAAACAGCCTGCCACAAATCAACCTACCAAAAACCCCCAACTCCACCAAACTCCACCTCGCTATTCTTGCTGACGGCGAAAAACTGGTTGACATGATGACACAAGACCCATCTACCGATACACACAATAAAGAACACCAAATTATAACAACAACAAACACACACCAACAACAACAAACTGACAAACAAAAGACACAAGAAAACACAAAGAAACAACTAGACTGCAATGACATAGAACTTGAAATAATATCCAAGGAAAGTAATGGCTGGCCAGACCACAGACAACTTAGCCACCGAGTCACAGGAATAGAAGACGGGACCTTTAAATTCACATACAATGAACCAACAATAGACGCACACGAAGTACTTGATCTAATAGAAAATGGTGAAATAACAATGCATGACTGCTTTATTATACTAGAGGACAGTATATTTAGGAAAATAAAATCAGGACAAAAGAAAGATCACCATCCTCTAGACAAACTCAAAGAATTAAAACAAAAGAATCGCAGTAACACAAACAAACACATACAGATACACACACTTACACACACTAACAACATGGCCCTTCGTAACATAAAAATCATACAACACAACGTACTACACTGGTTTAATAGGAGGATTTCACTATCTAACTCATACAGAATCATTGACCCTGATGTAATACTTATAAACAGTCACTGCACACACGAAAACACACCAATTAAAATCCCAGGATACAACCTACACACAAAAAATACCCTTAATAACACTTGTGATGGCACAGCAATAGCAATTGAAAAGAATATACAATGTAAACTTCTTGATGGTTTTTTTATCTGATTTAATTGCAATAGAAGTCATGACCACAATTGGCAAAATTATTATTTCCACACTATATCAACCCCCTTCAAGAAACTTTATACCAATTCCCGACTTCACCAAACTATTCAGACGCAACATCCCAGTCTACATGCTAGGCGATCTCAGTGCAAACCACCCCACTTTAGGTTACACTCACAGCAACACGAAAGGAAGACAGCTAAACACACTCATACAAAACAGTCTAATACAACACACAGCGCCAGAATTCCCTACATATTACAATCATTATTATGCATTAGTAGCATTAGTTGTAGTATAGTATTATTATCGGCATAATTATTGTCATTATCATCACTAATATGTGTGTGTGTGTGTGTGTGTGTGTGTGTGTGTGTGTGTGTGTGTGTGTGTGCGTGCGCGCGTGCGCTATTTATATAGGATTTTTTTTTTATTTATAGACGATTTATAGAGGTACAAAAAAGAGAGAGAGAGTGTGGATGTAATACCGTTGATCAGATATTGTAGGTCAAAGGAGTGATGAAGGGGAGGGGGAGAGGAGAGAGTAGATAACAGGAAAGGGAGATAACATAGAAGAAACTCAGGTATTTTCCTGTTTCTCACCTTTTTCTTCATCTGCGTCACATCTTTCGTTCCTCTCCTCCTCCTCCTCCTCCTCCTCCTTTCTTCCTTCCTTCCTTCCCTTTATAATGGGTCTCTTCTTTCATTCTCCTTTGATACATATTTTCACACACACACACACACACACACACACACACACACACACACACACACACACACACACTGTCATGATCCCGGTTATCTTTCCGAGAAAGTGTACGTTACACTGATCCCAGAAAGTTTTAAAGGCCTGTATTTTTAAAGTCCTCGAATACCTACCCGACCTATCAGAAATCGTCAGCTATCAAACCCTCTCACAAAATCCTTACCGTGGCGCAGCACACCAGGAATCACCTCACTGCCAGGTCAGTGTTGGGGTACAAAAGTACAACTATTCTATGTAATAACAAAATATATTAATAATGATATTAATTTACAAATGAATTAATGAAATACACATTAAAGGAAATTAGAGAGTAAATTTCTACCAGAGATCTACTCAGGGTAAGTCCCACACTCACTCACAATACTTTCCCCTTTTACTAAGTCTCTTCTATCACCTCCCTTGCTGCTTAAGGGCTATGCACACCGATATATGACATTCCCGTCACTTCACAAAGCACTAAAATCCTTCCACTCCTTCACGAGCCGCTGGAATATTTTCCCTAGCTGCAGGAATTTCCCCAGACGCTGTCACCACGTCCTCCAGCAACAATTCCCGTCTTCACCTCCTCAGACCACGCAAGGCATCATCACTACCGCCACACTTCACCTATAACACCACAACACCACCCACAAAGACACCGATAACACCACAACACCACTACAACCCCAGCCACAATATGGCTGCCTCTCAGCCCTGACGCTGCACTCTCAGTGTTAAAGTATCGCCACAACCCACCAACCAAATTTCAGCGGACAAGAGCTCTTGGTACCACAACAAACTCTCCAGCCTGATCCTGGATATCAGGGCTGTACCACAACATGCCAGTACCTCCACACACCCGCTCAATCACCATGACAACACTCAAATTTACCCCGTGAGAACGCCGCCCCTTGTCTCTCCCTCAGGGCTTTACTGCGTCCTCATTTCTACTGACTCAGATACGTCTGCTGACGCAGACACCTATCGCTCTTCCTCACTACACATTTCACTTCACATACACCCCTCCCCTTATATATATATATATATATATATATATATATATATATATATATATATATATATATATATATATATATATATATATATATATATATATATATATATATATATATATATATATATATATATATATATATATATATATATATATATATATATATATATATATATATATATATATATATATATATATATATATATATATATATATATATATATATATATATATATATATATATATATATATATATATATATATATATATATATATATATATATATATATATATATATATATATATATATATATATATATATATATATATATATATATATATATATATATATATGTATACATGTATATATATATATATATATATATATATATATATATATATATATATATATATATATATATATATATATATATATATATATATAAAGACCTTAAATTATGAAGAAAATAATATTACGTGATATAAAATGAGTAAACAAGTTTCATACTAATTTATAACTAAAAATAAAGATATGCACAGGAGGAAAACGGAACACGGGGAACACTAAGAAAATGTGTCCCTTTTCAGGATAAACTTGGCAAATAACACACACACACACACACACACACACACACACACACACACACACACACACACACACACACACACACACACACACACACACACACACACACACACACACACACACACACACACACACACACACACACACACACACACACACACACACACACACACACACACACACACACACACACACACACACACACACACACACACACACACACACACACACACACACAGACACACAGACACACAGACACACAGACACACACACACACAGACACACACACACACACACACACACACACACACACACACACACACACACACACACACACACACACACATCGATTAATTAACCTTCCCTTTCTCCCACTGTTCAAGATTACACATAAGGAGGGAAGGGGAGCGGAGTGAAAGAATCCTTCTCTTCCTCTTACTCCTCCTCCTCCTCCTTCTCCTACTCCTCCTCTTCCATGTATTTTCTTCAAGTAGTTTAGCATTGATATGTAATAGTATGTTGTATTTCTATATTGTAGCTCCACATGTCTCCGTTTTTTTTTTTTCTTCTTCTTCTTACGTATTCCTAAATATTCCTCCTCTGGTTTTATTTTTGTAAGCGCCTGCTGCATCTATAAACTCGTCAAGGTGGTGGAATACTGTAAACACTGGTTCCGAGTACACTGTCTTGTTTATTCCTTCATAACATCAGCGTATCTCAGTACAACTCGTTTCTGCCGACAAATACATGACTTCAGAATACAATAATAATATATCTACGCTTATATAACATAATAACCACACAAATTCTATGCACAAAGCAATTGCTGACTCAGTAAAAATCACTGTGTTACTCGCCAAAGCTTATTCCTTCCAAATCTCATTGCAGCGGCTCCTAATCAGATCTCTATGGTGCACCGCACACCTAACTACAGCTCAGGTGCACTGTGAGAGGCCGCCAGTCAAAGGGTGGAGGGGCAGATCTCTAAATAAGAACATAAGAACATAAGAAATAAGGGAAGCTGCAAGAAGCCACCAAGCTTACATGTGGCAGTCCCTGTACAAAAGATACCCACCTTTTTCCACCTATCATCCCCATCCATAAACCTGTCTAATCTTCTCTTAAAGCTCCCTAATGTCCTAGCACTAACAACATGATTACTGAGTCCGTTCCACTCATCTGCCACTCTATTTGAGAACCATTTTCTTCCAATCTCTTTCCTAAACCTAAATTTTTCAGGCTTGAACCAGTTATTTCTTGTTCTACCATGGATGCTGATCCTAAGAATTTTGCTTACATCTCCCTTGTTATAACCCTTATATCACTTAAAGACTTCTATCAGGTCCCCTCTTAACCTACGTCTCTCTAAGGAATGTAAATTTAACAGCTCCAATCTCGCCTCGTAAGGAATACTCCTCATCCCCTGTATCCTTTTAGTCATTCTCCTCAGTACTGATTCTAATAGACCTATATCTTTCCTGTAATGTGGGGACCAGAACTGCACAGCGTAGTCTAGATGAGGTCTGACCAGCGCCAAGTATAACTTTAATATTACTTCCGGCCTTCTACTTTTAACACTCTAAAAATTAATCCTAGTACCCTATTTGCCCTGTTTCTGGCCTCTATGCATGGTTTCCCTAGACGGAGTTCAGAGCTAACTATAACTCCTAAATCTTTCTCGTACCCTGTACCTACCAGAGTTTTGTTATTTAATGTGTATCTACTGTGTGGGGAGAATTGTGCAATGAGCGACCTGTTGGAAACGCGCTCCTCTCTCTCCTCCACTGTCTTGGCACCAAGTGGGGCATAGATGCCTGCTAGCTAATTTCATTCCTCGCTTCTACTCATTAGCTACTGCTCATGCTTACATCATATTATGGTCATATTACAGGAAATGCATAGTTACAATATTATACAGCATATTATACAATATTGATTTACATATAAATGACATTCTTTAGTTATGTTGTGTTGAAAAATATGGTGTAATAATCTACACATAGCAACTCCATCTAGAAAACGGTTTGAAGGTAGACTAATCTATCAGCGCCACCACTATCATCACTATGTGGCGCCTACAATTTTATTTTATATATCTACTAGGATTTTAATGTAGTGATGCTTATTTTTATGCCTTTATCTGTAAAATATTTGTTCTCGTGATTATTGGGGTTAATTTCGTTTCTTAGGCTAGAGAGAGAGAGAGAGAGAGAGAGAGAGAGAGAGAGAGAGAGAGAGAGAGAGAGAGAGAGAGTACAGCAGCCCTCCAAATCTCACTGTACAAAGAATGGTAACACCCCTTTAAGTGTGTAATGTGTAGACCTGCCTACTTACAACACACACACACACACACACACACACACACACACACACACACACACACACACACACACACACACACACAGGCCTCTCTCAATTGATAAATAATAAATAATACTAAATAGCGGATTGCAAATCTCCTTGTACTTTTTAATTTCCTTTGATTTTTTGTTATTTATTCTCTTCTTAATTTTCGCTTTTCCTTTTTTTCCCATCGATTTTTTCTCTCCGTTTTTTTTTTTTTTAATGTTCGTTACTTTCTTCGTCGTCCCCTCTCCTTCCACTCCATCCTTTTCTTCAATTATACCTTTCAGTCCCTGTCTTACTGCCCTTTCCTCCTTTTCCCTTTCTTCCAATCCTTTTCTCATTCCTCCCTCCCCTTTCCTTCCCTTCCTTCTCACCTCTAATCTTCTACCCAACTTTCTTCCCAACACCCCCCCCCCTCTCTCTCTCTCTCTCTCTCTCTCTCTCTCTCTCTCTCTCTCTCTCTCTCTCTCTCTCTCTCTCTCTCTCTCTCTCTCTCTCTCTCTTTTTCTGTCTCCCTGTCGCATCTCCAGGTTACAAAAACACACATCTCTCTAATTTCTTTCTCCTTATATCCTCTTCTTCTCTTCCGCCTGCACTCTCCCCCGCCATGGCTGGGAGCATTAGCCACCTCGCCTTTCCTCTGGAGAGGGCGAGGCTGGGGAGAGGAGGGATGGAGAGGCAGGGAGATAACGGCAAGTAAGTGGAAGGAAAGGAAACAAGATTTGGTGTCAAGATGCAAGCAGGAGAGGTCTTTGTTGTGGCGAGTGGAGGGTGTGAGGGGGAGGGGAGAGGGGAAGTAAGGGTTTGGAGGGAGTTAAGGGGAGTCCAACAAGGGATTTAGGGTGCTGAGGGCATCTGGTGTTTTAGGAACGATTGTAGTGGCTCGAGTGTTTAGAGTTTAAGGGTTCTGAGAAGGGTTTAAGGGTTTAGGATAAATGTGTTGGATTCTTAGAGAGGTTTAGATGTGGGCTGTTTTACTGTCTACTATTACTACTGCTACTACTACTACTACTACTACTACTACTACTACTACTACTACTACTACTACTACTACTACTGTTGCTTTATTACTATCACTGCTACCATCCCCAGTTTGGGTTTCACGCACACTTTCACTCACGTTATGGAGAACAAAATTTAATAACATGTAAACCTTCTTCACAGTCTTAATTTAACAGCAGCACCAACAAAAACAACAACAACAACAAAAACAACAAAAACAAACAAACAAACGAACGGCAAACACGCATCAAGTTCCACAATTCCAAGTGTCCAAAGGTTCGAATATATTTTTGTCTTTTCCTAAATTTTCATTCCAATATTTTTCCCCTGTGATTCCCAAACCAACAAGAATAATAAAATAAACAATTAAAAACCTCCAGTCCCTTCCCGGGCAATCGTCAGCACAGGGAAGCCGCTTGGCACTTTAACCTTGCAGAATGGCAGGAGGGGAAAGAAGAGGGGCTTTCAGGGGGCAGGGGGAGGAGGAAGAAGAGGGAGGAAGGAAGGGAATGAGGGAGCAAGGGGGTTTCTGAAGGGAGCTGGCAGGAAGAGAAGGAAGACAGGTAGATTGGAGGACTTAGGGAAGGAAGAAATGGGAAGGCAAGATGGAGGCAAAGGAGGAACGTGCATAAGGAAGAGGGAAGGAGTAGGAAGGAGAAGGATGAATGAAGGAGAATGAAGAGGGAAAGGAAGCCTGAAGGAAGAGGCGCGGAAGAGGAAGAAAGAAGGCAGTGTACAGGAGGAATGGAGGAAGAGAAAAAATAGAATAGAGAAGGTGGGAGCCCGACCATGAGAGAGAGAGAGAGAGAGAGAGAGAGAGAGAGCGAGAGGAGGAGAGAGAGAGAGAGAGAGGAGAGAGAGAGAGACGAGAGAGAGAGAGAGATTTAGTATATCGCTTGAAAGAACATTCATAAACCGTCCTCTTCCTCTCTCTCTCTCTCTCTCTCTCTCTCTCTCTCTCTCTCTCCTCTCTCTCTCTCTCTCTCTCGCTGTGGCTCTCTCGCTCCTCGTTTTGTTTGCATTTTTTGCTTTTAGAAGCATTGTTCTCCAACCAGTATTTAATGAATTAACACTATTTCACAAAGTTGATCTTACGGAAGAGTGATGTGCATGCAGTATTGAATGATGCGTATTTGCGTGGACAGTTTAATAACTGCAGCAAACAACTTGGTCGTAATGACACATTTGATAACGCTGAGACAGAGAGAACTAATACAAGAGGAGATGAAATAAGAGAATTAACACTTGATGAGATGAAATGAAAGGTTCTAATGGCCTGGAATAG